>NW_007252194.1:142979-159691 GCF_000164805.1 Carlito syrichta | reverse complement strand
AAAAAAAAAAAAAAAGCTGACTTATGAGAGCTGTCACTTTGGTGGGAAAGACAAGAGGAAGTTTAGAACAGAGTATTACTAAGATGTCTAATACCTATGCTTTGTATCTTTTTGTCTTATTTTTGCAGATTTATCAGCAAGACTGTTGAACACATAACTGCCCAAGATGCCCGTCCCGCCCCCTCCAGCGCCTCCACCGCCCCCGACACTTGCACTGGTGAGTACTGCCTCCCCATTCATTTTCTATGTGTAAAGCAAGTCAAATGAAGTCAAAACCTGGCACACAAGTATTTGTTTGAAATGTGTTTACATCTACCTCACATGTGATAGGCAGGCTTTCCTCATGCCCAAAGTGAGCCAAACCTTGAGCCCCAGTGATACAAACAACTGAAAGGTTGTTTAGGGTCTCATGGGATGCATAATACAAGTGTGGAATGTGGATCATTAGGTTTCCTCTGCCACATCCAATGGGAGGACTCACAGGAGTAGGTCTAGAACCAGAATGCACTGCTTCCACTCAGATGAACTCAATGTCTGTTCTTTAACTTCTAGGCAGGACAATCCAGAAACCCAGGTCCTGTCTGTCTGCAATGCAGCCATTAAAGTGTCTTCCAGTCTCGCTGTTTTCTTTTTCTCCGCCTTCTCCCCTCTTCTTCCCATTCTCTCTTTTGACAATTATTAAACCCCTACCCCCACCTATCCCATACATATTCACGGTCTCCCTTAATTCTATCCTGGCACTGAGATGTCTACTTTCCAAAATAATTTCTTCACTGGATTCGTCCTGGTCCTTTGATAGACCTATCTGGGGAAGTCAGTGCGCCTCTTCCAGGAAGTCGACAGCCCTCTACGTGGTCATAGGGAAAGGCTCCAAGACCCATTCCTCTACAAAGGCCTCTCCAGCTTTTGAAGGCTTCACTGCTAAAGAGCTGTGGTTCTTCATTTGTCACATGGGGAAACTGAGGCTCAGAAAGGAAAAATCTCTTGCCCCAGGTTTCCAAAGAACACATTTGTCTAACTTATCTGAGGTTGAAATCTAGTGGGAAGAACTAACCATTAAATAGTTCACTGCACTCAAAGTGTGGTTGTCCAGCTGCTCTTTGGAGTCCCCAAGGAGATAAGGACAGAAATCTCTGTAAGCATTTAGGAACACTCACAGCAATGCAACAGTAATTTTATATCTGAGATTGAATTTTGCATTTTTGAATTCATTTTTCTAATAATTCATTGTTATTTTACAAAAGTCCATGATACAAAGATTTTTTTAAAAACCTGGCACTTCACGTGTATAAATTTAAGAAGCTTTAATCTGGCTAACATAGCAGGACTGTTTTATCTATATTCCCCATAAGTGTGGGTTGTATACCACTTCTGGGTAATACATGGATTAATTTTTAGAAATTTTAATGCTCATTTATTTATTTTAATGTGTGTTCTAAACATTTTAACTATCACATTAAACTCAGGACTTAATAGGGATTGAATTTAAATGACAGAATTTTTTTTTTTTTTTTTTTGAGTTGGAGTCTCGCTCTGTCGCCCAGGCTTGAGTGCAGGGCACGCTCATGACCGCCACAGCCTCAACCTGCTGGGCTCTGGTGATCCTTCTGCCTCAGCCTTCCAAGTAGCTGGAACCACAGGCATGAGTCACCATGCCCAGCTAATTTTTCATGATTTATTGTGGAGATGAGGTCTCACCAAGTTGCCCAGGCTGCCTCCCAAAATGCTGGGATTATAGGCATAAGCCACCATGCCTGGCTGAGAGAATTTTTTTTTAAAGAAAATGTTCATTGAAAAATAGGGTAATAAATAATACAGAGAATAGTGAATTGTCTTAATGAAAAATATTAAATAAATAACATAGGTGGTTATGAGAAAGATGACAAAGATCATGAACATTGTAACAGAATGATTAAAGTTTGGATGAACCCTTATTTGTCTTTTTTTTTTTTTTTGAGTCAGAGTCTCACTCTGTCCCCCAGGGTGTAGTGCAGTGACATGATCACAGCTCACTGCAGCCTCTGCCTCCTAGGCTCAGTTGATCCTTCCATCTCAGCCTCTCAAGTACCTGTATCTACAGGCATATGCCATCATGCCCAGCTAACTATTTGATTTTTTTGTAGAGATGAGGTCTCCCCATGTTGCTTAGGCTGGCCTCAAACTCATAGTCTTAAGCAGTTCTCCTACCTCTGCCTCCCAAAGTGCTGGGATTATAGGCACCACGCCCGGTTGAGAGAATTTGTTTTTAAAGAAAATGTTCATTGAAAAATAGAGTAGTGGCCAGGCTTGGTGGCTCAGCCTGTAATCCCAGTGCTTTGGGAGGCCGAGGTGAGTGGATTGCCTAAGTCCGTGGGTTTGAGGCCCGCCCGGGCAACTTGGCGAGACCTCATCTCTACAATAAATCAAAAATTAGCTGGACGTGGTAGCGCGCATCTGTAGTTTCAGCTACTTGGAAGGCTGAGGCGGAAGGATCGCCGGAGCCCAGCAGGTCGAGGCAGCGGTGGCCAGCAGCTGCCACTGCACTCCAGTCTGGGCGACAGAGTGAGACTCCAACTCAAAAAAAAAAAAAAAGAAAGAAAAGAAAAATAGGGTAGTAAATACTATAGAGAATAGTGAATTGACTTAATGAAAAATATTAATAAATAACACAGGTGGTTATGAGAAAGATGACAAAGATCATGAACATTGTAATAGAGTGACTGAAGTTTGAATGAACTCTTTTTTTTTTTGGTGGCCATCATAGAACACTGTCCTAGTGGAACAAGGCAGTGGACACAAAGTCCCTGGACACAAGAGACGTTAGCACCCAAGGAGGTCAGGTGTCAAAATAAATTTTGAGGCAGAACAGGCGGTCACTGAAGGTTGCTGTCTCAAAACCATTAAGAGATCCAGTGTGGACACATCACTTAACCTCTCCAGGCCTCAGGGTTTTTTATTTTTATTTTTTATCCTTAAAAGGAAAACAACAGATTATTTTAAAAGCTCTTTCCGAGATGCCCAAAGTATGTTAAGTTGAAAAAACAAGTATCGGTGCAATAGAGGATAATCCCATTAGGAAAAGCAAATTCTGTATGCAAAGAGCATTTCTGGAAGGACAGCCTGGAAGTTTTTAAGGCTTGCTTTAGGGGTATGTTGAGGCTGATGGGGGAGGGGCATTGGAGAGCTCACATGTATCCTTCTGTCAGGTTACAGAGAAGGCTCTGAACTGATACTGCCAGAATTTGAATCCCAGCTCCTCTCTACTAACTAGGTGACTAGGGTAAATGATTCAACTTCCCCATACCTCAGTTTCCTTGTCTGTAAAATGGGAATATTAACCCACAGGCTTGATAAGAACCAAATGAAATAATACATATCAAGTGCTGAAAACAGTACTGGCCCAGAGTAAAAATTAAATAAATGTTAACTGTACCTGGCCCAGAGTAAAAATTAAATAAATGTTAACTGTACCTGGCCCAGAGTAAAAATTAAATTAATGTTAACTGCTATTATTATAAACAAGTGATACTTTATAATTTAATTATTTCAAGACGTTTCCAACTTATATAGTGATTCTGTTTAGCCTTCTTCATGGTTTTTCTGTGCTCTCCTTCGGCCTCTAACTCTGATAATAAAAGGCTGGGTGATGCCGGGAACAGGAGCATGCACCTGTAGTCTCAGCTGCTGGAGAGGATGAGGTGAGAGGATCATTTGAGCCCAGGAGTTTAAGGTCGTAGTGTGCTATAATTGTACCTATGAATAGCCACTGCTCTCCAGCCTGGACAACATAGTGAGACCCCCACCTCTAAAAATTACTTTTTTAAAAAAGGCTGGGTGAACTATCAAACCATACATTTCCCCAGCTACCTCCTGTGGCCCTAACTAGCCCCTTTAAAAGGGTTGAGACCAGCCTAGGAAGACTCTTGGGGTCTGCTGGAAGGACCTGTGGGTTTGGGGCAGCCAGATTCTCCCTGGGACCAACCAAGACCAAGTTAGTTTCCAAGTGTGACAGACACAGGCAGATTCCTACTTCCAAGTTCATATGCTGGTCTCTCAGTGTCCCCACTCCCCATAGTAACCCTGAAGGAACAAGGCACCAATTTTATAACAAGGATCTTGCCCAGGAATTCTGGTAGTATAAGAAAATACCTAAACATGTTAAAGCAGCACCTTTGTCCATTCCTCAATTTCTTTCTTTCTTTCTTTTTTTTTTTTTTTGAGTAGGAGTCTCACTCTGTCACCCAGGTTGAAGTGCAGTGGCATGCTCACGGCCACCGCAGCCTTGACCTGCTGGGCTCAGGCAGTCCTTCTACCTCAGCCATTCAAGTAGCTGGGACTATAGTCATGCACCACCATGCCCGGCTAATTTTTTGATTTAGTGTAGAGATGAGGTCTCGCCAAGTTGCCTCGGCTGGTCTCAAACCTGTGTGCTCAGGCAATCCTCTCACCACGGCCTCCCAAAGTGCTGGGATTATAGGCATGAGCCACCATGCCTGGCCAGCATGTTTCTTTTGTTTTTTGTTTTGAGTCAAAGTCTCACTCTGTCGCCCAGATTGGAGTGCAGTGACAGGTGCATGGCCACCGCAGCCTCAACCTGCTGGGCTCAGTTGATCCTTCCCCGCAGCCTTCCAAGTAGCTGGAACTACAGGCATGCACCACAAGGCCCAGCTAATTTTTTTATTTATTGTAGAGATGAGGTCTTGCCAAGTCGCCTGGGCTGGTCTTGAACCCATGGGCTCAGGTAATCCTCTCACTTGGGCCTCCCAAAATGCTGGGATTATAGGCGTGAGCCACCACACCTGGCCCCTCAATTTCTGTGAGCTAAACTTTCAAGGGGATTAAACATCAAAAACACCTTAGACCCATGGGACGTGGAGGAACTTTTGGAGTAATGAAATGTTTTATATCTTGACTGTGGTGGTGGTTACACAGCTGTGTATGCTTGTCAAAACTCATAGAACTGCAAATGAAAAGGATGATTTTACTATTTGCAAACTGTGCCTCAGTGCATTTGCCTTACAAAGAAAAAAAGCAACTTTGGCAGTCTAGTCAGAGGGAATTATTTTTTAAAACTTTGGTGGGTTTAAAAAATATTTACTTACTGCTGACCATTTTTTTCTAGAACCTATTTTCCTCTGAAGATGGGAAAGGGAAGCTATCCTTCAAGGCACGTTCTGGAAAATAAAGTCAAATAGTGTCCTGTAGCATCCCTCCTTGTGTCTAGCTACCTAACCCTAACCTGACCCTGTTGATGACAGTCAGATCGTGGTCTGAATTTTCAGAGGCTTTAATCAGGGACCGGCTCTTCCTGCCTTAACAATGAATGTAATTTATTGCCGCATCTGCTCCCAAATGTTTGGATCTTAAAAAGAATGATATGGGGTCTAAAAGTTGTAGAGAACTTACAGTCTATAACCAAGAACCTGAATAACAAGCTTCCAAAACCCGACTTGTCCCAGCTGAGTGCTAGAGTGCATGATTCTAATGCAAGAGATGAAAGATGAATGCGTATTTGTATGATTTGTTTTCAGGCCAATACAGAGAAGCCTACCCTGAATAAGACAGAGCAGGCTGGGAGAAATGCTCTCCTCTCTGATATCAACAAAGGGAAGAAACTAAAGAAGACGGTCACCAATGACAGAAGTGCACCGATATTGGACAGTAAGTGAAAAAAGCTACTTTCTATAGAGATAAATAGCTTATGCCCCCCCGACACACACACACTTTTTTGTTGTTGTTAACAACAGCTGCAAAGCTAGCAAAATAAGGGACTGTATCACTCACTGCAGGCCACGGCTTTGGCTTGTGTTCCCCTCTGATGCTACAGGAAGCCAGTATAATAATTCTTTGTCCAAGACATACACAGCAGCGATTCTCTGCATTATTCACCACACTTGCTGGAGATTAACCCATTGTTTCTGGCACCACAGAAATAGGAGATGGCATAAAATATGGAAAAAGCCCCAACCTTGGAATCAAAGGACATGGGTTCAAGTCCTGGCACATCCATCCCACACCATCTTCAACTTTATTGTCTTCATTTGTAAAGTGGAGACAAAAATGCCTGTTCTGCTGACCTCATAAGTTCATTGTCAGCTTCAAATGAGATAATGCCTGTAAAAGTGCTTTGTTGTCTGGAAAATATAATTCAAGTGTAAGATATGATTATTAGGAGCTCAGAGAGAGAAGACACTTTGCTTATCTATCCATCTAAGTCTAAGGTACTTTCTAGAGCACGGCTACTTATTAGCATGTACAACAGGACAAAAAATTAACCATGACTAGAATCTACTGGTAATTAATAATCAGGTCTCGAGACTGTCTCCTCACATTCCTCAACCTTTTCACTGCCTGCCAGATGTCCTCAAGATTCCTCTTAGACTCAAATCCCATTTGGACTCAGTAGGAAATAGACTGACCTTCCAGAAATCACCAGATGGAGCTTAGTAGACAAGTAAATCATGAGGCAGGATTTTAGCAAGGTGAAGGATTAGAAGTTCTTAGGGGGAATTACTGGGCGAAGTGCCTAATGGGTAGAGGAAGAGGAAGGACCAGCTTCAGGTGAGAAAACTAGTGCGGGAGAAAAATGGAAAAGAGAAAGACCAAGATAAGGCCACCAAACATTGCTGTGTTACCAGGCAAGGTGGTGCCAATGAGAATGCACTCTTCAAAACGGAACTGTGGGGTTTTTGACCCTTGACTTGACACAGTCTGACTCCTATGCCCACAAAACTGATGTGGTTAAAGTATGCCTGAGCCCGCGGGTTTGAGACTCGCCTGGGCAGGCAAGACTTCATCTCTACAATAAATCAAAAAATTAGCCGGGCGTGGTAGTGCGCGCCTGTAGTTCCAGCTACTTGGAAGGCTGAGATGGAAGGATCGCCGGAGCCCAGCAGGTCGAGGCTGCAGTGGCCGGGAGCGACCATTGCACTCCAGTCTGGGCGACAGAGACTCCAACTAAAAAAAAAAAAAAGAAGCCATTTTGCATATGCTTCTAGAAGTTTTTATTCTAATTTGATTTATCCTGTTGGGGGAAATAATTCATGTCAGTGCATATCAGATTATTTCTTCTATCAACAGAGCTCCTATAAGTATCCCAGAAACCTCTATAAGTAGAAAAGATACAGAGCTGACACAAACCTGTGATAAACCTAATCCAGAAAAAAAGAAAATACAAATAAATAGAATTAGAACTTAGAAAGCAGGTAAAATAAGAGATTCAGCCAGGCACAGTGACTCAAGCCTGTATTCCCAGCACTTTGGGAGGCAGAGGCAAGAGGATTGCCTGAGTCCAGGATTTTGAGACTAGCCTGGGCAACTCGGCAAGACCTCATCTTTACAATAGATTAGAAAAGTAGCTGGATGTGGTGGCATGTGTCTATAGTTCCAGCTACTTGGAAGGCTGAGGTGGAAGGATCGCCTGAGCCCAGCAGGTCAAAGCTGCAGTAGCCATGATCATGTCACTGTACTCCAACCTGGGCGACAGAGTGAAACTCCATCTCAAAATAAATAAATAAATAAGATTCAAAGGAGATTTTCTAAAATTAAGGATAGTATAATAAATTTATGTGCTAAAATCATAAATTACTTTTCTAAGAAAAGCATAAATGTATTAAAATTCACTCAAAAAGCCGCAAGGAAAAAGATGAAAACTTTATTAAATTACTTTTCCTCCAAAAAGCTTTGGAGCCAGATGATTGCATTAGTAAATTTTTCCAAATGTTGAGAACCAGCTAATTCAAAGGCTATATAAAATCATTCCCACACATAGGAAGAGATGGAAAGCTATTTGATAGGTATAATGAAACCGACGTGATCCTAATATCAAAACTTGACAAAGACAGCAGCACACACACACAAAAGAAAGTTATACATTAGTGGTTTTCAACTGAGAGTGGTTTTTTTTTTTTGGCCTCCCAGGGGACATCTGAAGACATTTTTAGTTGTCACAACTTCGGGGGGCGGGGGGGGGGGGTCGGAGAAGGGGAGGATTGCTACTGACATCTAGTGGGTAGAGGCCAGGGATGCAGTAAACATTCCACAAGGAACAGGATAACCACCCACAAGGAAGAATTACCTGACTCAAAATGTCAGTAGTTCCGCGATTAAGAAACCCTACCATAGACCACTTAACATCACAGATGAGAGAATACCAAGTAAAATACCCCTGAAAATCTAATTCAATAGTATGTTAAAAGAATAATTCATCAAGACCAGGGTTTAGCTTATTTTTAATGTCAGGAAGTCTTTCCATCATATCAAATAAGAAAGACTGCATAATCATTTCAGTAAATCTTGAATAGACATTTGATAAAATTTCATGCTATAAGAAAACCTTAAAAGCATAAAATGGAAGGATTCTTCCTGACTGAATATTTAGAAAGGGAAAAAGAAAACAATTTATTTCAAACTAATAGTTTGGCTGGGCATGGTGGCTCACACCTGTAATCTCAGTACTTTGGGAGGCAGAAGAGATTGCCTGGGCCACATGGTTAGACCTTGTCTCTACAATAAATCAAAAAATTAGCCAGGTGTGATGGCATGCACACCAGTTACTTGAAAGGTTGAGACAGAATGATCACCTGAACCCGGCAGATGGAGGCTGTACTGGCCGTGAGTGTGCCACTGCACTCCAGTCTGGGCGACAGAGTGAGACTCCAACTAAAAAAAAAAAAAAAAATCAAACCAATAGTTCATATTTAACTTTGAAACATTAGAGGCATTAAAGTCAGAACACGGTTGCCTTTAGCAGCATTAGCAATTTACATTGTTATGAAAGTTCAGCCATCAAGTAATTACTTATATAAAACAGAAATAAAATAAGATACATGGCTCTTAGAAGAGGAAAAACCTTTATTATTTGCAGACCATATGTCTACTAGAAAGTGCAAGACAATACATTTTTAGTAAAGTTTAATTTACAAAATACAGCAGAGTTGCTTATTTAACAACAAGCAAAATTTCCTGATGTCAATAATAACCAGTTGCAAAATATAACAGGAAAATCATTATTCATAATTTCAACAAAAAAATGTATTTGAAGTAATCCTATCAAGAAACATGTATAACATATATCATGAAAACTACAAAACTTTACCAAAAAAATAAAAAAAGGCATGAACTAATGGGAGAATATACCACCTCTCCAAATGTGATGGTGTCTAAATATCATAAAGGTGTCAGTTCTCCCAGATTAGTTTGTAGATTTCATATGATAGTTATCAAAGACCCAACATGGTTTATGGGAATGGGACTTTAAATAATGTTTAACCTCATAAATACAAACATGTTTACATGCATAAGTTGAGTTCATTTTTTTAAGAGAGTATAATCATGGCTCTCTTATAGCTATAAGATGAACATGTCAGGATTTTAATTTAATTCATTAACTAATGAACGAACCAGTAACCCCACATAGGCCAGGCACAGCGTTTCATGCCTGTAATCCCAGCACTTTGGGAGACCGAGTCAGGAGGATTGTTTGAGCTCAGAAGTTTGAGAACAGTGTGGGCAATGTAATGAAACCTCGTCTCTACAAAACAAAAACAAAAACAGAAAACCAAAAACCACATATATTGGCATATAATTGCTCAAATGAATTTATTATTAGGTGTGAAACAGGTCAGTAATCAATTGCATTTTGCTAAATACAAATAACTTCCAGTTTTGGGACAAATATCACTTATATTAGTATCAGTTTTCTACGCCTTACAGAGTTATAAAATACTGTAGCTCAAAGACAATGGGAAATAACCCAGAAGACTAGACAGGAGGATACTTAGTAATCTTTTCCTTTCTTCTTTTTTTTTTCCTTCATCAAAATCATTCACAATATTATTTTGCAAACAAATGAAAAATAAAAATCTTCAAACTCTCAAATTATTGTCAAGAATTCACAATTTTTTTTTTTTTTTTTTTTGAGTTGGAGTCTCACTCTGTCACCCAGGCTGGAATGCAGTGGCACTCTCACAGCCACCTGCTGGATTTGGGTGATCCTTCTACCCCAGCCTCCCAAGTAGCTGGAACTACAGGCGCATGCCATCACACCTGGCTAATTGTTGGATTTATTGTAGAGATGAGGTCTTGCCAAGTTGCCCAGGCTGGTCTCAAACCTGTGAGTCTCCCAAAGTGCTGAGATTATAGGCGTGAGCCACTGTGCTCAGCCCTAACAATTTTTAAATTACTAAAACCTACTGTTGTGTTTTTTGATATTAAAAATTTTAAATCAAGCTAAAATGCCATCAAATAAGTGACTGGTTAATTAGATCTTAATATTACATGTTCTATAATACAATACAATCCTTTAAACTCCTGTTTTCAAAGAATATTTAATGACATGGAAAATGCTAACAAAGTGTTCAATGAAAAATCAGGCTAAAAACTACTCAGTGAATTTGTTGTTAATTTCAAGAAAAAACATGTAATATGAAAAAGATACTACATAACTGGATGTTTGCAAGGAGTAAAATTATGAAATATTTTGTTTTCTTCTCTTTTTTGGTGATTTCTTTTCTTCTCATTATTGCATATCCTCCCTTGGAACCTTTTTTCTTTGAAGATCCTTTTATTTGTCAAATCTTAGGATATAGAACAAATAGCTATTAACCCACATGGCAGCCAGTCAAGTGGGGCATGTGGGGACAGATCATCCTCCATTACTGTTTCTTCCACCACTGGGCCTGGGAGTGCTCTAGAGTGGGAAGAAAACCCCTCTGGTTCTGGCTGGGGTTCAGGAACCCTTTACATCTGGAACATGGATGAAGAAATCTCAGTTGTCTACCAGAGGCTCAGGTTTAGCCAGCTCTCTGTTTTATTATTGTTTTATGGTTGATGTGTGCTAGGACTGGTGCAGTACTCTAATGGATGTTCTCTTCTTCTGCAGAACCTAAAGGAGCTGGCACTGGTGGCAGTGGTGGCTTTGGTGGGGGCAGTGGATTTGGCGGAGGAGGTGGCAGTGGTGGTGGTGGTGGCAGCAGCAGTGGAAGTTTTGGAGGGGGTGGACCTCCTGGTTTGGGAGGACTGTTCCAGTCTGGAATGCCGAAGCTGAGATCCACGGCCAACAGGGATAATGGTAAGGAGAGTGTCCCTCTCTCTGAGTAATTGAAGACAAGGCAGAGTTTGGCAGTTGGGAGCTTGGCATCGCCTCTAAGGCTCTGCGCCCTTTAAAATGCTTTATTGTTTGAAATGTCACCACTGTTTTATGAGACTCTATTTAGCTCTTAAAAAAAACAAAATCAGGATCAGGGCTCCATAGAACTATGAAATACCTGTCCAGTGCCCTTGGGGGTAACCTGTGCTTTTTAGTACTTTTCTAAAGGGTCACTAGAGTGGGAAGAAAAAGAAGGAGCAAATGGAACTTGCCACCCTGGAAATCTGCCCGGTGACCTGCCAGATGCAACTTTCTTTGTGAGGCAGTCTAGGCTGTCTAGTAAATACCCGTGAGCTGCTTTGGAGATATGCTATGAGGCACATCTTATGGAATATGGTTAAAAATCTCACTAAATCTGAAAATGTGTATGGTGTGACAGACGTTGGGTATTTCAGGGCCAGTGGTTCTAAGTAGTCTCTGCAGGGAGCCATGGCAATGAGTCCTGCAGGATTGTGTGAGAACCTGGTGGCAGAGAAAACTGAACTTGACCATGCCTAAACAGAAAGAAAAAAAAAAAAAACTTGGCAGAACACAAGAGGCTCTCTCCTGACTATTGCAAAAGCTCAAGAAAATTTTTTTGGTAATGTTTTTGGTAAAAGAAATTTTTTTCTAGTTCGGTGATCTCTTAAGATGTCCTCTGGGAAAGTGTGCAATTCTCACATTCATGTGAGGGTGGAATCCCTGAATCCTCAGGGTTAGCTGACTGTTTTAGTCCTGGATGGTTTTCCCCACAAGAATGTAAACTACAGCAATGCGGGGTCTTTCTATTTTGTTTCCTCTTCTGTCTCTAGAATCTAGAATAATAACTAGCTTGGAGCAGGTGTTCAATATTCTACCAATACTGTCTTCTTCTTGTCCTCTCATAATGATTAGGAATTTCTCCTGAACTCTTAGCAGTTTCATCCTAGTTCTTGTCCACATATGATGCTAAGAGATCTCTCCAGAATCCTTTGGAAAGGTGAGGGGCTATAGAACCTGAGACTAGGAGGTAGAGAGCTGCGGTCTATTGCTCTGCCTCCAGTAAGGACCACACAAAACTCAATTTGTATCAACAATAGTTTTTGTGTGTGTGTGTGTGTGTGTGTGTGTGTGTGTGTGTGTGTGTGTGTGTGTGTGTGTGTGTGTCAGGGTCTTACTCTGTCACCCAAGCTGGAGCGCAGTGGCACAATTATGACTTACGTCAGCTTTGACCTCCTGAGATCAGATGATCCTCTCACCTCCACCTCCCGAGTAACTGGGACTACTGGCATGTACCACTACACCTGGCTAATTTTTTAATTTTTTTGTGGAGACGCGGTCTTGCTATGTTGCCCAGGCTGCTCTCGAACTCCTGGGCTCAAACAATCCTCCTGCCACGGCTTCTCAAGGTGCTGGGGTTATAGGCATGAGCTGCCGCATCTGGCCTTGTTATCTATGTTTTATAGCACCCTAAGGAAAGGACACCCAGTAGCTGGGAAGTACTCTGGCTCTCTGATTTCTTTAGGGCTCCTAATCTTCTAACTGAATGTTTGCTTTTTTATTCTTCAGATTCTGGAGGAAGCCGACCACCAATTTTGCCCCCAGGAGGAAGAGCCACATCTGCCAAACCCTTTTCACCCCCAAGCTGCCCAGGGAGGTTTCCTGTGCCTTCTCCAGGCCACAGAAGCGGCCCCCCAGAGCCTCAGAGGAATCGAATGCCTCCGCCAAGACCCGACGTGGGCGCAAAGCCCGAGAGCATTCCCCCTCCAGTACCCAGTACTCCGAGACCCATTCAATCAAGTCTGCACAACCGGGGGTCCCCACCTGTGCCTGGGACCCCCAGGCAGCCCAGTCCCGGGCCCACTCCTCCCCCTTACCTTGGAAACCGAGGCACTGCTTTTGGAGGAGGCTCCATCCGTCAGACCCCTCCGGGCTCCTCCTCGCCCTTCTCCAACAGGCCTCCCCTGCCTCCGACCCCAAGCAGGGCCCTGGATGACAAGCCCCCTCCCCCACCTCCTCCGGTGGGCAACAGGCCCTCCATCCACAGGGAAGTGGTGCCACACCCTCCTCCTCAGAACAACAAGCCTCCAGTGCCTTCCACTCCGCGGCCTTCTTCCTCCTCGCAGGCCCCACCTCCTCCTCCACCACCCAGCAGACCCGGGCCTCCTCCCCTGCCTCCAGGCTCCAGCGGCGGTGACGAAATCCCCAGGCTCCCACAGCGGAATCTGTCCCTCACTTCGTCAGCACCTCCCTTGCCTTCACCAGGACGCTCAGGTCCTCTTCCTCCCCCACCCAGCGAGAGACCCCCTCCTCCAGTGAGGGACCCACCAGGCCGATCAGGTATGACAAGTCCTGGAGTGAGTTGTCACCCTCCGACCCAGCCTGCCCAGGTGTCACTCATAATCCTGTCAGTGAAGTCAAACAAAAGCATAAGTAAACTGGACGGCTTTGTGCTTCTAAGTGACACCTGATGTGTATGATTTCATCGTGGCCTCATGTAAACCTCTGAGGAAACCAGGACTAAGATTTCAATTTGTGTTTGAGAAATGAGGAGACCGAGTGACTAAGTTAAATGTCCACAAGCTAGTCAATAAAGAAGAGGCTAGAACTTTATAATCGTCTTTCATCTCTGAGAGTGCTCACTACTCTACTACCCTGCCTCCCTTAAGTGATTCCAGCTCTCGTAATTGGGGGAACAAATTCCCAGCTCCTGCAGGGAGGCTCCCTTATTTTAATGAGAGGGGCAGTTGTGTAAGAGCTAATGAATCTCTCCAATACTTCTCTCTTCCTTTCTCAAGCTTTGAAGCCACATCCTTGCTCATTAAAGACAAACGTTAGAAAGTCCATTTTGCTCTTTGTTAACATCTCTGCTATGTAAACCCCTTGGAGAGTCAAATAAAGGTATGAACTTTATAAAAATGCTCATAAGCATATACTCCACATTTGCATGGAGGGCCAGCTGAAGCCCATCTGCGATGCACTACATTTGGCAGATGTGGATCTTCCTCTCAGCCCCACAGTCCAGGGTTGAGAAACCTTGATGGTGAAGGAAGAACTTTCAGAGTATGAAGTCAAATTGCCTAGAGTTTGCACTCTCTCCTAATTGTAATAGGCATTTTAGTAGAATATACTCCTTTGACTTGTCTTACAGTAGTTATTGATGCACTCGGTAGAACCATCTAACTTTTTCAATTTAATCTCATCATATATACTTCATTATGTCTAGAATCGGGGCATTTTTTTTTCTTTAGCAGAAGTTAACTGACCCTGTGATGACTTCAGGAACCTAATAAACATCATTCTTTAAACTTGATCACATACTGGAATCACTTAGGGAGCTTTAAAAACCATAAATGCCTGGGTCCCTTCCCAGAGTTTTTAGTATAAGCAGTTCGGGGTGCAGACTGGGTGTCAGGACGTTTGAACGTTCCCTCGTGACAACGGTGTATAGCAGAGTTTGAGAACCACTCCTTGAAGCAGCTGTGCCATGGCTCTTCCAGATGGATGAGTCAACAGATTAAATCTTCCCCCAAATATGATAGACATTGACATATAACACAAATTGTCTCTTTAGGTTACATAAGTCATAGCTGCTTATTAAAGAAATACCAAAAAAAGTAAAGAAAATTAAAACAATCTATAATCCTACCACCACCATCATCCAGAAGTAATCCTTAGTAATATTTTTGGTATATCCTTTCAGTCTTTTTAGAATGTACACATATACATTTTAACAAAATCAGCGTCACACTATATATATTGTTTGGTAATTTGCTTTTTATTCAACAATATTTCACTAATATTTTATGATGGTTATTTTCCTACCACCTGACTTTTAATAGTTGTATAATATTAGATCCTGCATATATTCCCTGACTTATTTAACCAATTCCATTACTTGGTCATATTGGCCATCTCTAGATTTTCGCTGTTGCAAATAGTGTGGTAATACATCTTTGTTGCAAAAGATTTATGCACATCTCTGTGTACTTCCTTTGGATATATTCCTGGAAACATAAGTTCTAGGTCAATGGGTGTGCACAGTAAACTTTGGATTTCATAGATACTGCCAAATTGGCTTCCAGAAAATTCCTACCAATTTACATTCCCACCAGGAGCATTTGAGCAATTATCCAGGGCCATCTATATTTTGAGATGTTATTTGACTTCATTGTTAGGGGAGTGGGCTTTAGAATTTGATTGATTTGTAGTCAAACTTCCTGACCTGATCTTTTTAAGCTTCCAAAATGTCTGAGACCTTGTCTGCTGTCCCCACACCTCTCAGGGTTGTTGTAAGAATTGAACGAAACAAGCTTGTATAGTGATTATCTTGTTTCCAGGCATAGTTAAACTCAGTAAATGATCTTTTTAATTATCTTTCTGCCAACAGCAAATAGAAATCTGTTCTCTTTTCTATTGTTCCTGCCTGGGTTTGGAGCTAGAAGGCATGAGGTTAGAGAGTTAGGGACGTGAACATATTCTTAACAAAGAAAGATGAAGTCGATCTAGTTCATAATATTGAGCCCCATAATATTAAAGTCTAGTTTGCATTTAGTGACAATTGTGGAATTACCAGTGAAGTTAAACTCACAGCATGTGGGACACTTTAACTCTAATCAATCAACTCTTGCTGCCTGGGACTCCAGCAATGACAAGAAGATGGGGCAATAAATAAACACTGCAAGGTGAGGCACAGAAGACTCCTTAAGAGACCAACCAGGACTGGGAACTGCCTCCCACCATCACCAAGCGTTTGAGCCAAGACATTCTGTCAGGGATGTTTGCAAGGGGCAGGTCATTCAGTTTAAGGTTCCTGGTTGGATTCTAAATCTATAGCTAATAAGATATTTCTGTCTCTAGCACCACAAGACATTATATTTACTTAAAATGTCAGCATCTTACAAGCGAAACACACTGCTGAAGATCACAAATAATTACTAAGGCCATTTTAAATTACATGTGAAAAAGCTCGTTTTGTT
Organism: Carlito syrichta; assembly: GCF_000164805.1. Lineage (NCBI taxonomy): Eukaryota > Metazoa > Chordata > Mammalia > Primates > Tarsiidae > Carlito > Carlito syrichta. The sequence goes on along the minus strand of NW_007252194.1, from coordinate 143,626 downwards.
TTATTTTGTTTTTTAAAATTAACTCACTACCCAAAAGCAAAATGGTTTGTTTGTTTTGTTTTGTTTTTTATGCATTATCAAAAAGAATTTACGATGAATATTTTTCTGGGAACTTACAATATCTGGTTATATCATTCCAGTATTTTTAAAAATGACTTCAAATGCTTCCATAGACATTTGCCTTTTGACTGGTTATTCCTGGCAACAGTGCTAGTGAGAAAGGCAACCATCTGGCACTCTTATAGATGGGAAATCCAGTTCCATAGGGTACCAGCCTGCTCAGGGTCAGGACCCACATTAGCATTTATAGCCAAGGGCATTGATTAGCTATTTGTCACTCCCTGTGTTCATCTGCCTCCCCAAAGAGGAAGAACAAAAAAAGGAACTCCTACTGCTCTCAGGATGACTGGTATCTGGTTTCCTGATGCCACTATTGCCTGGAAACAGATCATATGCATCACAGTAACATGTTTGTGTAATTAGCCGTAATACTGTGCATTTAAAGAGCCTAGTTTTTCTGAAGACCTAAAATAACTTCATAACTATCTTATTCTTTTTTTAAAAAATTCTTCTATTTTTAGGGAGGGAGGGGAGATACCATGATCACGAAGGTGGTTTTCCCAGGGCGAGGCTTATCCATTGCACTC
>NW_007252194.1:121186-142959 GCF_000164805.1 Carlito syrichta | reverse complement strand
AAAAAATTCTTCTATTCTATTGCAGTAATTAGTTCAACAGCTCTTTAGAAGGACTATCAAGTTTTGAAAACTTTTTCAAAACGATTATACGATTGCCAGTATAAACAGATTACACCTGTTTTCAATTTCACTGAATCCAATTTCAGTACTAACTTAAAGCCAAAATAGCCATTTACCTGTCAATATGCACTTGCTTTACATAGACGTGTGTACATACAAACATTTTTGTGTTTATGTATGCTTCCTCATTTCTTGGAAAGTCTCCTAGAAAGCCTCCACCATTTCTCCATACCCCCTAGTTAAAGGGCATGTGTCCAGCAGGGCCCTGCCAACTGCACATTGATGATGACCACAAACATGGGAATGTGGATGCAAGGTCTGACACTAAGTGTCTTCTTTTCTTCTGTCGTAGGCCCACTTCCACTCCCTCCTCCAATCAGCAGAAATGGCAGCACGTCTCGGGCCCTGCCTGCCACCCCTCAGCTGCCATCCAGGAGTGGAGTGGATAGTCCCAGGAGTGGACCCAGGCCTCCCCTTCCCCCTGACAGGCCTGGTACTGGGGCACCTCCCCCACCTCCACCATCAACATCAATTAGGAATGGCTTCCAGGACTCTCCATGTGAAGGTGAGGTATGGTCCCAACCCCTTGACCTATAATAGAGGGCAGCAGTTGAATGGTAATTCTGTGTGTGTGTGTTTTGCTTCTTTGAATTAACATATCTTTTTCCATCAGTGTTATCACACTACACTGCACTGATCTGACTATCTAACTAACTATCCTAGGGCCCACTATGATTTCAGATTAAAAAAGTAAACCCCTCTCCCACTTCCCAAAAAGGCTGATCATCTTTCTATGACCTGTTCTTCGTTGGAGTCTCATTTTGGTTAATGTCCCAGAGGTTCCAGAGTTCCGAAAAGAACCCTTTTTGTAGTATGCCTTCTCATTATCTACATTTCTAAACTGCTGTAGGAAGGGGCCCAACGTTTTCCAACTGCTGTAGGTAAATGGCCTGTAGATATTAAGCTGCTCACCTTTGCCATTCTTATCAGAGTGGTCTAGGTTATTCCTGGGCCCACTGGTGGGAAGAAAGGTGTCCCATACCCTATCCCCTAGCTCCTGAGAGGGACTGGCTGATCCTAATCTCTCTAGTTAAAATAATTTTGTCTTGCTGGGCTCAATGGCTCAGCCTATAATCCAAGCACTTTGGGAGGCCGAGGCGAGTGGATTCCCTGAGCCTGCGGGTTCGAGACCAACCCAAGCAACCTGGCAAGATGTCGTCTCTACAATAAATAAAAAATTAGCTGGGCATGGTAGCGCGGGCCTGTAGTACCGGCTAGTTGGAAGGCTGAGGTGGAAGGATCGCCGGAGCCCAGAGTATGCCACTGCACTCCGGCCTGGGTGACGAATTGAGACTCCAACTCAAAAAAAAAAATTATTCTGTCTTGATTTGCAGGCTAATATATTTTGTCAGTGTGCTCATTGGTGACCTTTTCTGTAAACTTCTGGGCATAAAAACTCGAACTGATTTCTGCAATTCTGAATTTCATTCTGTGCCATTCATTACACAAGCCTTCTGAGCAGATTGTCTGTTACTGAACACACTGTTTGTTTCTCCCTCCAGATGAGTGGGAAAGCAGATTCTACTTCCATCCGATCTCCGATTTGCCACCTCCAGAGCCATATGTACCCACGACAAAAAGTTATCCCAGTAAATTGGCAAGAAACGAAAGCCGGAGTGAGTATTTCTGCCAGGGCTTTTGACAGATGCATGCTTGAATAGTCTGGGTGACCCTCGGGTTGTATAGGAAGTCCAGGCCTCTTGCTCAGAGTGGGGTAGAGAGCCCATTGGGAGCCGTCTAAATAGTCAATTCCCCTCTCACATGCAGTGAGTACATTGCAGATGCCCAGAATGCATATGAGAAATGATTCTTTGTATCACTACAAGCTCAAAATGTCTTTGGTTTGTTAGTATTCAGTTGTGTTCTTTTGTTTCTTTGAACAGTCTTCCCCCTTTTGATCTTCCTGAGGCAGCATAAGTAGAGCCATCTTCTATTCCTACCAGTTTTGAAACCAGCAGTTATCTTATTAATTATAATAAAAAACTCACTTTTACTGCCTTGATATTTTAAATATATTATAATCATAGCTTTACAGAGCATTACATGAAAATTTTAGGTGCTTCCATAATCCTCCACATAACATAATGGATATTTTCATTTTGCCAGGTTCTCTTCCAATTTTTATTCATATAATTCTAATTTTTTTTTACATAGTTATAATGACAGTATAGTTTTTTGGTGCTGGGGTTTACACAGAATTACTTAGTAAAAAAGCCTCCTCATTTTATCACACGGTTTTTATGTCAGCATTCAATAATTTACCATTACTGAACATTTAAGTTGCTTCTGTTTTTTGCTGCTGATATATATAATGTAGCCATAAAGAAATAAATTGCTTTTCTCCTATTGAAGAAGAAATGAGAAGAAAGGAAAATAGACAAACTGGAATTTCACAACAATAAATGTATAGGACTGAGAAAAAACTAGCATGAAGAATACGTGCTGTGTTTCAGTGATGAGACTTAGACTTGTGGCAGCCTTAGCCCCAGAGCCAAACTCCCAAACCAGAAATAAGTGGAGAAAAACATATGTAAATCAAATAACTGTCACAACACCCTATAGCCTTACTCCCTAGTAGAGCAACTTACACATACTCAGAGCCTACAGATTCTTTCCTAACACACAGTTTTTTGGTGTTTTTTTGTTTGTTTGGGTTTTTTTTTTTTTTTTTTTGTCAGAGTCTCACTCTGTTGCCCATGCTGGAGTGCAGTGGCACCGTGCTTACGGCCACCACAACCTCGACCTGATGGGCTCAGGTGATCCTTCTGCCTCAGCCCTCCAAGTAGCTGGAACTACAGGCTTGTGCCACCACGCTCAGCTAATTTGTTGATTTGTTGCAGAGACAAGGGCTTGCCATGTTGCCTAGGCTGGTCTCAAACCCATGGGCTCAGGCCGTGCTCTCACCTCTGCCTCCCAAAATGCTGGGATTACAGGCATGAGCCACCATCCCCAGCCTCGTAACACACAGTTTTAAAATAATTTTTTGATTGGTTGGTTCTCAACTTTACAACAGGTTAATACCAGCTAAAGTTAATGTTGGTTAGAAGCAAAATCACTGACATCAGGGAGAAGTGATAGATGGTAGTCTCAGGTCAGAGGAGGAGATGGGGAAACAGTTAAGCTTTTATTACAGCACGGGACACCACCAGATGTTTCTATTGGGTTAGATGAGTTGAATCAAACTCTGCTTCCTGTCTCTATAGAAAAATGTAAAGAGTTAGAAAATATTTGAGAAAAATTTCCATGAACAAATGCTAGAAGTAAGCAGAATATGGTTGCTTGAAAAGAAAACTTTAATTCCGGAAAACTTTTATTCATGTGGAATACTGCTTTCCTAGGCCATACCTAATGAAAGGTATATCTGTAATGAAGTTATCAAACAAGAGTTAGTGGTTGAAATTTTTTGATGAAAAATAGGCTTTCACATGGAACTGATATCATGGTGTGTTGTGTATATGTCTGTGTGTTTTATCAGAAGAGGGCTTCTGTCTGATAAGAGAGTACTTCCCTCTTGGGCTCTAGTAAATGAATTCACTTTTAGGAGTTGTTCATATAGACAGTAAATTTTTTCCTGACTTCTTAGAAGCACTTCTAATATGGTTTAAATATTATTTGTATTTCTAAAATCAATAACAGAGCCATCTTCCCTATACCTTCTAGATTTTTAATTTGATAGCTAAACATATTCCCTTGCCTTTCTTTAAGACTCAAGTAAGCAACTTGAGTACAAAAACTATGTCCTGCTTACTATTGCATCTTCCTTGAGTGGCCCAGAGTCTGAAACAGAGGGTATTTTAAAAATTTTCTTACATTTTACCCGATTTGGCCAGGTGGTGGATCACACATGTAAACCCAACACTTTGGGAGGCCAAGATGGGAGTTCAAGATCATCCTGGGCAACACAGTGAGAGCTCGTCTCTATTTTTAAAAAAGTCAAAAATTAACCAGGTGTGGTGATATACACTTGTAGTCCCAGTTACTCAGGAGGATAAGGAGGAAGAATTGCTTGAGGCCAGCAGTTCAAGGCCACAATGAGCTGTGATTGTGTCACTGCACTCCAGTCTGAGTGACGCAATGAGACCCCAACTCAAAAATTAAATTAAATTAAATTAAAATTTTTATCTGGTTGATCCTGTCAGAAAAAAAATTTTAATTGGCGTATTAATTTCCACTGCCTGCCAATTTTTTTGTAGATTTTCTTTAAATATTTCCAGCATTAAGCATGTTTATTATTTTATAATGATAATAGATCATTTATCTGGCAAAAATAAATAAAGTACTATCAAGTACCAAGATTCATTCTGCTCCTGTAGCTGCCTCAGCCTCCCCTCCCACAGCCTGGCAGGGTACCCAGACAGCCCTGAACAGTGCTGAGTGCACTTTGAGTGCCCCCTGATTACAACTTTGGACAGGACCAACACTCATTTTGCTAACCAGGGTGGCGTGTCAGTTGATGGTTGAGGCTCCATGGCAGGTGTCGTCTTCCACAGATGCCTGCCCAAATCAATATTTGGTTGGGATGAAGAGAGGCAGAGACACCTTTTCCAGTATTTTCCTCCAACTTCTCTCCTTCCTCAGAGATTTGGTTCTTTCTCAGAAATCCCTAAGTGTACCACTAGGTAGTGTCAAGATGCCTGCTGAGGAATCTGCCCTGCCAGCCCACTGAATCTCAGGGTAGTGTTTATAACAGATCTACCTAATTGACACGTGTCCCTGGTAGACCTACTCACACCATCCTAGAACCTGACCTCATGCCTAACACCTGTTACATCCTCAAAAACTATGTGTGTGATAAGTGAATTTTTTTTAAATGTGGATGAATTTTAAACCTGGTTATGGTGCACTAATAGCCCATGAATAGCTTTTTTTGTTTTTTTTAGTTGGATTCTAACTCTGTCACCCAGGCTGGAGTGCAGTGGCACGATCATGGCTTGCCACAGCTTTGACCTCCTGGTCTCAGGCAATCTTTCTGCCAAAGCCTCCCGAGTAGCTGGGACTACAGGTGTGCACCACTACACCCAGACAATTTTTTTATTCTTTTGTAGAGACAAGTTCTCACTATGTTGCCCAGGTTGGTTTCAAACTCATGGATTCAAGCAATTATCTCACCTCAGCCTCCCTTAGTGCTGGGATAACAGATGTGAGCCACCGCACCCAGCCATAAGCAATATTGTTTTTGTTTGTTTGCTTTTTTGTTTGTTTTTAAGTTGGAATCTCACTCTGTCACCGCTTACAGTCACCGCAGCCTCGACTTGCAGGACTAGGCAATCCTGCCTCAGCCTTCCAAGTAGCTGGGACTACAGATGCATACCATCCTGCCCAGCTAATTATTTATTATTATTATTATTATTATTATTACTATAGAGACGAAGTCTTACCAAGTTACCCAGGCTGGTCTCGAACCCCTGAGCTCAGGCCATCCTCTTGCCTCTGCCTCCCAAAGTGCTTGGATACGGGCATGAGCCACTGTGCCTGCCATGAATAGCTTTCAAAAGAACACATCAACAGAGTGAAAAAACAACCCATGGAATGGGAGAAAATATTTAGAAATAATATATCTGATAAGGGATTAATATTCAAAATATACCAAGAATTTCTACAACTCAACAGCAACAGCAAAAAAATAAAAATAAAAAATAAAAAAAAACCTAATTAAAAAGTAGTTTGAATACTTGGATAGACATTCTCAGAAGAAGATATACAGATAGCCAATAAGCACATGAAAGGATGCCCAGGGTCACTAATCGTTAGGAAAATGCAAATAAAACTACAGTGAGATACAACTTCACACCCATTAGGATAGCTACTATCAAAAAAAGTGTTGCTTAGAAATTAGAAGATACCTAAATGCCCAACAAGAGAATTGATTAGATAAACTATAGCTTACCCATATATTAGAACACAATGTGTCATTAATAATACAAAGAGGAATGCCTTTGAAAGATGTTCAAACTGACTGTATGATTCTATTTCTGGAAGAAAAGTTGGAAACTGTTTCTTTCTTTTTTTGAGATAGATGCTCACTCTATCACCCAGGCTGGAGTGTTCATTACAACTTGGACCTCCTAGGCTCAGGCAATCCTTCCACCTCAGCATCCTGAGTAGCTGGGACTGCAGGTGCACACTACCACGCTCAGCTAGTTTTTGTGTTTTTTGCAGAGACAAGGTCTTGGTATCTTGATACGTTGCCCAGGCTTGTCTCAAACTCTTGGACTCAAGCAATCTTCCTGCCTTGGCCTCCCAAAGTACTGGGATTACAGGCATGAGCCACCATACCCAGTCAAAGAGACTGTTTCTGAGGGAAAATATATCATACTGTCATTGGTTATCTCTGGTTGGTGCAAGCATGAGTGAATTTTTTGCTCTGTTTTTGTTCATCCATATTTTCTAAATCTGTAATAAACACTTACTGTGTGATAAGAAGAAAAGCATTTGTTAACTTTGTGCAAGTGTTTGGTATCCAGCGGTGGGTCATGCTTTGAGAATATTTATTCAGATCATCACTTGCATCTTCCTTTCACCTCTCGCTTCTCACCCACAATATACTCCGGTTAGTGCAAAGCCTTGGTCAGGGGGTGAGGTAGTGGGTACCTTTGTAATCATCCCCGAGTTTCCACAGGGAGGGCATAAGCTTTCAAACCAAAATTATATTTTGTCTGTTTTTTTTTTATCAAGGTGGATCCAACCGAAGAGAAAGGGGTGCTCCCCCTCTTCCTCCCATCCCAAGGTGATCTCTGCCTGCTCCTCTTCCAAGCTCAAGAGCTGCTTCTGTTGTTGCTGTCGGAAAATTGCACACCCTCCTCCCCCTTTCTTCCCTTGTCCCCTTCACACTGGCAGGGGGAAAGAAGTGAGGGTGAGTGGGACTATGCGTGTGTGGGGGTGGGAATCCAGTAAAGAAACGCACCTAGCTTTTTATATTGTGTAGATTCTCCAAGCTACTGCTGGCTTCAGCTGCAGCCGGCCTGTGTAGACTGCTGGGGTCGATAGGCTTTTGTGGCAAATAGGCAGAGATTAATTGTATCTCAGCTTCCAGCTTACCAAATTCAGGCATTCATTGCTTATTAAAGGCCCTGAGAGCTGTTTTCTTCCATGTTTTTTTTCGCATGCTTGGCCTCCTGTCTGTTTCCGTGAACCACAGCCCACCTAGGCAAGTTGCTGAGCAAGGGCTCATGGGAAACTTTTGCAGCTACAGGATGTTCGACCTTTGGCAGTCTGGAATAGGCTCTCGGATGGAGCTGTCCAATGGGAATACAGCCTGAGCCCCATATACAATTTTAAAATTTCTAGTAGCCTCATTTATTTTATTTTATTTTATTATTTTTTTTTTTTTGAGTTGGAGTCTCACTCTGTTGCCCAGGCTGGAGTGTAGTGGCACGCTCAAGGCCACCGCACCCTCGACCTGCTGGACCCAGGTGATCCTTCTGCTTCAGGCTTCCAAGTAGCTGGAACTACAGGCGCACACCACCATGCCTGGCTAATTTTTTGGTTTATTGTAGAGATGAGGTCTCGCCAAGTTGCCCAAGCTGTTCTCGAATCCATGAGCTCAGGGCATTCTCTCATCTTTGCCTCCCAAAGTGCTGGGATTATAGGCGTGAGCCACTGCACCCAGCCCAGCCTCGTTTTTAAAAAGACAACGAGAAACAGGTGAAATGAAGAGTATATTTTATTTAATCCTGTGCATCCAAACTATGATCATTTCAACCTGTAATCAATATAAGAATTATTAATGAGCTATTCTACATTCATTTTTGGTACTACATCTTCAAAATCCAGGGTGTATTTTACACTTACAGCACATCTCCATTCCGACTAGTCACGTTCAAAGTGCTCGTAGCCACACATGGCTGGGGGCTATTGTATTGGACAGCACGAAAGTCTGGAAGATGCAAGCTAGTGCTAAAACCTTTCATTTAAAAAACAACAAAGACAAGATAAGCTTGAGCAGTTCAAGAGGTGACTGAAAATAAAGTTAGGGCCCAACACTCTGTCAGGCAGCTTGACCTCAGAGCTTGCTCCCTTATTTCCCCCCTTCCCTTAATATCCGTGCACAAGTGTTGCTTCACAGTACCAAGGTCAGAAATTGATCTAATACGGTTTACAGTCATGTGGGATAAAGCCATTGGAAAGAAACTGAAAGCCTGTCGGGTCTTCCGGGCTCAGACCCAGCTGGCTCGGGCGCTCGCTTGTCAGTTGGACTCCTGCCTGGTGGGTTGAAAGCTGCCTTTGTTCCTCCCTGGTTGATCAGGCTCCTCGAGGCTGGAGAGGCTGGTAAGGCTTGGTAGGAGGGGAGGAGTCAGGGAGAGGTATCAAATCAGACACATGGAAGACAGGAACTAGGGAGATTGCTAGGAGAAATTGGAAGGAGAATCATTTGTCTTGGATCTATGCAAATAAAGCTCCACGAGAGGACCGTAGGGAAGAGCCAGCCTTGCCTTTTTTAAAAAATATGATTTTGTTTACAAAATTTTAAGATCTAGCTATAGAGTTGGGAAAAAAAATATTTCCACTTAGATGTTTTATATGGTTGATTATGTTTAAAACTGCCATTACTTCTTTTTGGAAAGCACATGACCACATATGTATATGTATATCTACCTAAGCTGTGTATCATGATTTCAGTGTGTTTTTCGTGTATTACTGGGAGATGCTAACAGGAAATTAATCCAAAGAAAAATTTGAGAGATGCATTCCTATTTATAGAATAAATAATTGTTTCATTTATATAAAAGCAAAAGAACTTAGAATTCTAATAAATGGGATGTCTAATAAATTATGAAGTTACTGATTTATATATTGTATTTTTATAACTTTCCTTGCCAAAGTCCTGGGCTTAGTACATTAGAGAACTTGTTTCTCTCCCCGCTCCCCTTCATCTAGCTCCCATACAGTCACTTGGGGTTTTTTTTACCCAAAGAGGGTCAAGAAATATAAAGGTAACAAGCTTGGAAAAATGTTTTAATTTTTTTTTTTTTAATTGGGGTCTCACTCTGTCACCCAGGCTGGAGTGTAGTGGCACAATCACAGCTCACCTCAGCCTCAACCTCCTGGGCTCAGGTGAACCTTCTGCCTCAGCCTCCCAAGTAGCTGAGACTACAGGGAGCCTGCCACCATACCCCACTAATTTTGTGATTTTATTTGTAGAGATGAGGTCTCACTATGTTTCCCAGGCTGGTTTCAAACTCCTGGGCTCAAGCAATACTCCTGTCTTAGCCTCCCAAAGTGGCAGGGTTATAGGTATGAGCCACCATACCCAGCCCATTTTGGTAATTTAGCAGCATAATTTTTTTTTTTTTAATCTGACATCAACAGTGACAAGCATCCCTATAATAAAGCCCAGTGACCCACTTCACAAAAGATGGAGTTTGACCTGGATTCCTAGCAAATATAGTGGAGAAAAGTCTGACACAAAGAAAATGAGTCAGAATTTTGTAAAGGACAATAAGAAATATCTCAATTTACAGGAGCCGTTCTAAATTTGAAAGTCTTAGCTCAGAGTCACCATTCATCAGGAATAGAGATGTTTTAGAATGCATTTTTTAAGTGAATGTTTCATTAATACACCTACACCTTTTCTTTGAAGGTTAGCAACCTAACTGCATCTAAAACTTTGAATAAGTTCTATGCTAAAATCTTCAACTCTGGCAAGTCACAGAAATTAATATTTTCTTCTCTCAAGTCGGAGCTTACGTGTGTGTTTTTTCATAACATTTCCAAATAAATATATTCAAAATGCAATACCGTATTTTAGCGTCACATATCATTTTATATTGAAATGTATTACAGTATTAAAATTCAGCATTCAGTATTTATTTCACTATGCATTTTTATTTAGTAAAAGCCAAGAAAAATGTTTAATCCAATGGTGCCTTACTTTGTGATTTGAAAGAAATCAACTTTTTATGTCTAAGTAGCAGATTATTTGCATATTTGTCAAAACTGTTAGGTCTTTATATTTTAACTTGTAATACCAATTTTGTTATTTTAGTAGCAAAAATGGAATGATTATTAAAGTGCCCAGAAAATTTTGGCATGAGATTAATTTTTCCCTCTTTATAGTGAGGGACTGTAGAAGAAGAAAAAAATGTTTCATACCATTGCACTATGTAAACAGACACACTTTGGTATCTATGTTATTTGGGTAGTTTAAATGGTAGGGTAGAGACTACCCTAGACATCTGCCTCTTTGTAAGTTAGCCAGACAATAAATAAAAGCAGAATGATATGGTGTCAACTGGTGGTTTTTCTTTAAGTATCTATGTAAATATACACCAAAAAAGCTGTTTTCTGTTTATACTGTGGAAAGAAAGACAAACTCAAAAAAAAAAAAAAAAGGTGGGTGGTGTTTTGGGCTTTTTTTTGTTTTTTTTTTTTTGAGTCGGTGTCTCACTTTGTCGCCCAGGCTGGAGTACAGTGGCACACTCACAGCCACCGCAGCTTCGAACTGCTGGGCTCAGGCGATCCTTCTGCTTCAGTCTTCCAAGTAGCTGGAACTACAGATGTGTGCCACTATGCCCAGCTAATTTTTTTTTTTTAATTTATTGTAAAGATGCAGTCTCGCCATGTTGCCCAGGCTGGTCTCAAGCCTGTGGGCTCAGGCGATCCTCTCACCTCAGCCTCCCAAAGTACTTAGAATATAGGCATGAGCCACTGCAACTGGCCTCAAAATCTGTTTGTATACTTGAGGCAGGTGTTTCTACATGGAGGTAAAAATAGACAGTGGAAGCAATGGAAGAGAAAATTAGAGACTAGCGTAGACACTGATAATTACAGGAAAGGTCAGTGGGAATTTAGGAAGCCTGGTAACTTTTCAGATTATCTTCTGTGTCTGTGTGTATATATATACACAATATATGTGTGTGTGTGGGTGTGTGTATATACATATATGTATTGAGATATATATCTCTCAGTATAGCAGAGTGGTTAACAGCTTAGGAATTACTGGTTTCATCTTTTGACTGCAGGTCACTTTGCTAGACCTATTTCCTTATCTATAAAGTGAGGAACTATCTTAAAGCATCAGTATGCTATAATGCTTAAATGAGATAATCCACTCAACACTTAACCTGACTTAGTGTAGACACTCAATAAGTGGAAGCCACTATTAGTATGAAGCAGGAAATGAATATTTATACATTAAGTCCCCTACATACAAACCTTCAAGTTGTAAACTTTCAAAGACGTGAAAGTATGTTCATATGTCCGATCACGTAAGTTAGGTCATGTGTCTGGTGTACCTTGTCACATGTGTGCATTCTCTACAAGTGGTTGTGCTTTTGTGTACTTTACAGTACTGCATAGAGTACAGTAGTACAGTATATTTCAAGCTCAGGATGTCCAGAAGCAAACGTAAAAGCAGTGGTGATGTATAGTCAATTGTGCTAGTTGGGTATCTAGGCTAATTTTGTTGGATTTATGAACACACCCTCAGAACAGAACTTGTTCATATGTAGGGGACTTACTGTATAATAATCCCAAGTTAGCTGGAACAAATCCACTGGAAGGGGATTTACTAGTGTACTTTTAAAGAAAAAGAACACTAGCTCCCAGACAAAATATGGGTATCAGAAATACAAACCTATCTCTAGACTAGGGTCATGCCACATGCTGTCAATCCCTATACTTCCAGTCCTGAAAAGTGAAAATTCGCGTTGCGTAGTCAACAAAGAAGTATTATTAGGTTCAGTCTGAAACAACAGAAATTAAGAGTCAGAAAGAGCCTTATCAATAGGGCGACCTTAGAATTTATGACCCACAGTGGAACACTTCTGAGAGTGGACGGGTGCTGATGATAGCTGCTGAGACACAACAAGTATAAATCAGGTTGTTCTGGAAAACTGGGCCACGTGATCACCCCACTCAGAGGTTATTCTCTGGTCTCACAGATGGGCAATTTAAGGCCCCAAGTGATATGCTACCAATAGACAAGCACTGTGACTTGTCACTATACCATACTCCCAACTTCATAATCCTTCCTACCTCTACCTGTTGCTTTTCCTTGTGTCTTTCACACTTGCTGGAAAGAAAAGGCCAAACAAGAGATCAAAGTCAGAGAGTTAGCCCTGCACTCACAAGCCTGGATTTGGATCGTGGCTTTGGCACCTACTCCCCATGGGGCCATAGACAAGTTATCTCTGAGCTCTAGTTTCCTCGACCAAAATGGTTTCAAAGCTTAGATAAATATACAAACATCAGCTGTGCGCGGTGGCTCTCGTCTGTAATCCCAGCCCTTTGGGAGGCCATGGTGGGTGGATTGCTTGAGCCCAGGAAATGGCGATCAGCCTAGACAGCATAGACAGCATAGTGAGACCTCGTCTCTACAAAAAATTTAAAAATTAGCCAAGCTTGGTGGTACACACCTGTAGTCCCAGCTACCTGGAAGGCTGAGGTGGAAGGATCACCTAAGCCCAGGAGGTCGAGGCTGCCTTGAGCCATGAGCCGTGATTGTTGTGATCATGCCACTGCACTCCAGCATGGGTAACAAAAGTGAGACCCTGACTCAAATATATTTATATGAACATCTATATATGTATGAACCTCTGGCATGTGTTAGGCACTCAGTGAAAGTGAATTCCATGTCATTTCCTAGTCCTTTTGCCATCAAACCTTGGCCATATTTGAGAAGAAATTCTCAAATGGAGTCAAAGAAGTCTGACAAGATTTAACTACAGAATCTTGAAGAATAAAAATTGCTTTCAATACTGGCCTCATTTATTCAGACTAGAATAATTTATTTGGTTCTTTCATTCAATAATTTTTTTTTTTTTTTTTTTAGTAGGAGTCTCACTCTGTTGCCCAGGCTGGAGTGCAGTAGCACAGTCACGGCCACTGCAGTCTTGACCTGCTGGGCTCAGGCGATCCTTTCACATCAGTCTCCCAAGTAGCTGGGGCTACAGGCATGTGCCACCACTCCGGCTAATTTTTTTTAAATTATAGAGACGAGGTCTCACCAAGTTGCCCAGGCTGGTCTCAGACCCATGGGCTCAGGCAATCCTCTCGCCTCTGCCTCCCAAAGTGCTAGGATTACAGGTGTGAGTGACCACGCCCAGCCCATTCGATAAATTTTTATTGAGCACTTATTGTTGGCCAGCTTCACCACAAGCAATCTAACTGGTATCCACACCACTGCATTGGTTGAGTGGCCCCTGAGTGGAAGTTAAGGAGGGCAGTTAAGCACCTGTTCCCACCAGGCATGAGTGCACTTTCAATGGATGAATTATATTGATTAAAAAAAATTTTTTTTAATCCATAGGAAAATTGGAAAAAAAACCCAATATTTAGAAAGACGTTTTATGGCTAATAAGTGATATCTTTTTGGTGTTTTTTTTGTTTTGTTTTGCTTTTTTGGTTCTTTGTTTTTGAAACAGAGTCTCTCTCACCCAGGCTGGAGTGCAGTGGCACAATCCCTGCTTACTACAGCCTAAACCTCCTGGGATCAGGCAATCCTTCCACCTCAGCATCCCAAGTACTTGGGATGACAGGCATGCACTACCACGCCTGGCTAATTTTTTTTATTTTTTCTAAAGATGAGGTTTCACTGTGTTGCCCATTCTCAAACTCCTGATCTCAAGTGATTTTCCTGCCTCAGCCTCCCAAAGTGCTGGGATTACAGATGTGAGCCACCACACCCATCCTAAATACTCATTTTTATATGTAATTTTTTATTTGTGATTCTGTTATTTTTCTTTAATAGGTGACCTTAAATTGTTCAAAACTTCAGGCCTCAAAAAACCTGGATCTGTCTTTGCGTTACTGCCTTTCTCACTTCTAATACAGAACTAAACCAAACTGAATACATCAAAAACTTTCTTAAGCCACCAGCTTCCCATGAGTGACGTGAGATAGATGACCAAAGGGTTCGTCTCCTTTTTACGCCCAGCATAGCCTGTAACTATTTCTAAAACAATGTGGCCAGTGCATTCCCTACATTGCATTAGAGTCAAAGGTCCCACCATGTGATCCATCTAGGAAATATGTTTGACTTTGGAGGTGCCTGGGAAACAAGTCTAGACGCTATTAGACATCGAACTCAAATGAGCTTAAATTTTGGCCAGGACGATACCTGGCAGAACACCTGGAATATCCATCATGGGCCTAACATAAACATGTTTTAGTCATAGGGACTCCCACCTTTTTCCTGTTTTCTGTCTTAGTAAGTCAAAGGCCACCTATCACAATGCTATCTATTTCAGATCAGTCCCTGAAACAAACAGCAGCAGATAATTGGGAAAACCAGAATGCTTTATGAAGCTATTGTATTCCCTGATATGCATTTGTATATTTACTTATTTAAGTCACCAATAAATACTGGTTGAGGAACTGCAATGTATTAAGCACTGGAGATATAAAGATATGTATTATACAATAAAAGAAATTGTACATACTAGTCCTAGAGCCAAGGGTGTAAGTTCAAATTCTACATCTAACAAAACCTTCAGCCAGTAGGCACAACCCTGCTCTACCACTGGTTCTGAAATAACTCTTTACATTCGGTTTGCCGTGTGCCTGCAAGGAAAATTTCCTCTTATGCTTGCTCTTTTAAGAGTTATCCTTGGAGCAAGGGTATGATAGGTCCCAAATGAGGCCGCCAAGAAAAATGGAAACTAATTTCATACAAAGTTACTATCAAATTT
This sequence comes from Carlito syrichta, assembly GCF_000164805.1. Taxonomy (NCBI): domain Eukaryota; kingdom Metazoa; phylum Chordata; class Mammalia; order Primates; family Tarsiidae; genus Carlito; species Carlito syrichta. Next base: position 128,209 of record NW_007252194.1, on the reverse strand, counting down.
GCTTATCTAAAAACACTTACGTATTGTCTTTATTTTTCATATAACCACCACCAATTATTGATCTACTTACTATGTACTACAGTTTGAGCTAGGGTCTTTGCAAATATCATTGCATTTGCAATTGCTAATCTTTGTATCTTTATACATAAATAAATCAAAGCCCAAGTGGATTATACATTTGCCTCAAGTCATTTGCTTTGAGTGGATCTAGTTGTTGTTGTTGTTGTTTTTTTTCAGTCAAGTCAGAGTCTCTGTCACCCAACTTGGAGTGCAGTGGCACATCATAGCCTCGGACTCCTGGGCTCAGGTGATCCTTCCACCTCAGCCTCTCAAGTATCTGGGACTACAAGTGCTTGCCACCATACCCAGCTAATAATTACTTTTTGTAGAGATGAGGTTTTGCTGTGTTGCCTAGTCTGGTCTTAAACTCCTGGGCTCAAGCAGTCCTCTCACCCCCGCCTCCCAAAGTGCTTGGATTAAAGGTGTGAGCCACTGAGCCTGGCTGAATCCATAATTTAAAGTCTAAGTTGTCTGAGCAAATTTGAACAGGGAGTCAGAATACCATTGTCAGTTTTTCATTTGACAGTTTTAAAAAATACTGACATTTCATACAAGCAAAGACATTTTAATAAGCCAAGACAAGAGAAGACTTAATCATAGAATAAAAGACAGTAGGTTCTATTGAATGCATATGCAATAGCTTCATGGAGACCTCGCTACACTGTCCTTGTTTTCTTCATTGGGCTGAGGACTAGCTTGCATTTACCACCTGGGGCGCATTGCTTCTTGGATGTGATCTAGCTTCTTCGTTTCTCTACAGTTTGGGTGGTGGTTATCACCCCTGCCTTGAAGTTTAAAAAAGGACATTATATACTTTTCGTTTTCAGCTCATCAGATCAGATACCTGCCACCTTTTAAGGTGATCTCAGAGGAGCCACAAAAATTCAAATGTCTTTTCATTAATCAATTACAGATTGCTGCAAGTCACTGTATCAGAATTAAACCACTGTGTGTCTAGTTAATGTGTTTTTCTGCACCCCTCCCTTTTTTGTACTGTGCATTATTTATGAGGTACTTCTACCATTCATATCATAAATTTGTAGTATTGAATTTATATTTTACTTGGAATTGAAAAAAATCCATGTGACTAAAATACCAAATAATAGGATTTTTTTTCCAGTAAGAGACAGAAGTAAACCCTGTATTCTTTGCCTCGGTCATACAACCTGGCACTCATTAGAGCAAAAAGATATCTCAATCAACAAAATTGAAATAGTGGCTCCACAATTTTAAAGAATCTTTACATGCATTACCTCATTTATACCTCACAGCATCCCTCTGAAGGAGGAAGGAGGAAGAAACCGATCTGCCGTGTTACAGATACAGGGCTAGGGCCCTAGGAGATTGGGTGACTCAATCCAGGTCTCACAACTGTCGGTGAAAGGGGATCAAAACCAAATCCCTTCCTCACGAGTTCATTCACACCCTTTCCACTGCATTTTTACTCTTATTGTCTTTCATTCACTTGAAAAACATTATTGAGCATCTTCACAATAATGAGAAGGCATGAGATGAGCCCAGCTGAAGATATGAAGATCAGTACTGTATCACACCTGTTTCAGGGAGCTTATGGTCTTTTGGGGAAGCTGAGGCAAGTACACAGATGACTCTAGAACTAGGCAGAATACAATGTATTGCTCAAAAGCCTGAAAGAAGGCTGGTGTGGTGGCTCATGCTTGTAATCCCAGCACTTTGGGAGGCAGAGCAAGAGGCTTGCCCAAGTCCTGGGGTTTGAGACAAGTCTGGGCAACTTGGCAAGCCCTTATCTCTACAAAAAATCAAAAATTAACTGGGCACGGTAGCGCACACCTGTAGTCCCAGCTAGTTGGAAGACTGAGGCAAGATTGCTAAGGCCAGCAGGTCAAGGCTGCGGTGGCCGTGAGCGTGCCACTGCATTCCAGTCTGGGTGACAGAGTGAGATTCCAACTCAAAAAAAGAAAACCAAAAACCTGGAATAACGCATCATAAGTTTCCAAAGAAGGTACAACTCCTGTGAAATTGGCTGGGTTTTACTGCTTCACACTCATATGCACCATCCTCATCTCTCTGATTGAGACTCGTGGTGTTTCTCAGAATGAAAGTTAAGAATCACCTAGAGTGCTTGTTAAATGCAGATTCCTGGACTCTACCTCAGACCAACTAAAATAAAAATCTCTTAGAACCCAGGAAATTAGCATTTTTAACAAGCTTCAAGGTCATTCTGATGAACATTCTGGCTCCAGCGGAGTCATTCTAAAAGTTTTGCCCTTGCATTGAGGACTTTAAAAGAATATATTCATATATAGAGACTATATAAAACTCTATTGAGATTAAATCACCCAGATGGTATTCACTTTTTGTCATGCTCCATTTAACACTGTCCCGTGTATGCGGATTCATTTTCGTGCTATTTGTCTCTGAAATGCTTTCCTTCAAAATTTTTCTATCAGATGAAACTTGAGGACATTATGCTAAGTGAAATAAGCCAGTCCAAAAAAAAAAAAAAAAGACAAATACTGTATGATTCCACTTTTATGAGGTATCTAAAGTAATAAAATTTATAGAAACAGAAAGTGGAATGGCAGCTGCCAGGGGCTGGGGGGTGGGAGGAAAGGGAGTTGTTTAAAGGGTACAGAGTTCAGTTTCACAAGATGAAAAAGTTTGGAGATCTGTTTCACAGCAGCATGAATATATATAACACTATTGACTGCACACTTAAAAATAGTTAAGATGGTAAGTTTTATGTTATGTGTTTTTTTAACCGCAATAAAAATGATCTCTGTATCTATCCATCTGTCTGTCACCAAACTCCGGTGATACATTTCCCTCATGCTACCATGCTATGTGCTACCTCACCCTCGCTGCTAAAGAAAAATCGTGTAGCGACGGCACAGTGCGGGCCTGGCCAGGTGTCAGTCCTCTGTACTGAGTGTTTGTCTGTTCGACTGTGTTTCTTGAATTGAGTGTCTTGCCACTGTGGCCTGTCTCACGCCACTTTCCGGTGAGTTCTGGTAAACCATTTTGAACCACGGGGCTGTCAAAAAGTGATAGTGTGGGTTCTACCATAAAGAAGTATAGAAAAGAATTGTATTGGATGTTTAAAAAAATTGTTTTTTCCTAAGTGGTCCCTGAATACCTATCATAATACTATAAAAAAGGAATTGGCGGTAGCAGGACACTGCAGGGAGGGCGGGGACAGGGGAGGCGCATAACATCAGAAAGGGTGCTTGATCCTAATCCAGGCAAAGTGAGGTCCAATGGGAGGCCCAAACCTTCACCTGTACCTAAACCACTTATGTACACAATCCTGACTTGTACCCCACAACTTGAAAATAAAATTAAATCTAAAAAATTTAAGCCAGTTGTGGTGGCTCACGCCTATAATCTCAGCACTTTGGGAGGCCGAGATGAGAGGATTGCCTGAGTTCAGGGATTTGAGACCAGCCTGGGAACTTGGCAAGACCTCATCTCTACAATAAGTGAAAAACTTCGCCAGGCCTGGTGGTGCACGCCTGTGGTTCCAGCTACTTGGAAGGCTGAGATGGAAGGATCGCCCAAGTCCAGCAAGTTGAGGCTGCGGTGGCCATGAGCATACCACTGCATTCGAGACTGGGCAACAGAGTGAGACTCCGATTCAAAAAAAATGTAAGCAGCTCAAGATGACTTAAAGCAAATGAGGTCTCAGTAACAGAGGGGAAGGATTAACAGGTGTTCGGGTTGGTGGAAGTCTCTTGACATTATGAAAGGTATTATAAGTATGCCTTTTACTAGAAGGATGGAGAACAATTATGACAGGTAATGGGAAGAAACTATGGCCTGGGCACATTGTGACCTCAGGAGAGTAAATGAGAAAAGAAAATCCACTAAAGAGGAGCAGAAACCAGGGACTTGGCAGAAACCGCCAGTTCATTTGAGCCCCTCTCCAGGAGCACATGCCCCTGTAGCTAACAGGAACCGCCTATAGTGTTGCTGGGAGTGTCTCCATGCCCAGGTTTCGCTGTAGCCAGGGGAAAATAGTTCCAAGATGCTGGGGCAGTGGTTTTCAAACCTCAGAGCATCCCTAGAGGGCTTGTTAAGACAAGAGTCCTGTGCTCCAGTGCCCGCCTTTAGAGATTCTGATTCAATAGGCCTAGAGTGAGGCCTGAGAATTTGCATCTCTAATAGGCTTTTAGGCGATGTTTGGTGCTGCTGGTTCTCAGACCACACTTGGAGTAGCTCATCACTATCTGTAAAAACTAAACCTTTTTTTTGAGTCGGGGTCTCACACTGTGAGACTGGAGGGCAATAGCATGGTCACTGCTCACTCACTGCAGCCTCAGCCTCTTGGACTCAAGCCATGCCCCCTCCCTCAAGCCTCCCAAGTAGCTGGGACTGCAGGCAAAGGCCACCACACCTGACTGATTTTTTTTTGTAGAGACAAGGTCTCGCTGTGTTGCCTAGGATTAAACAGTTTTCTCTGTGTTAAACTAACATATACATAGTATCTAACCTAAATATGTTGTCCATAATTTGCATTATAGTTAAAGAAATGTATCTGGGCCAGGCTCGGTGGTTCAGCCTGTAATCCTGCACTTTGGGAGGCCGAGGTGAGTGGATTGCCTGAGCCCACGGGTTTGAGACCCACCTGGGCAACTTGGCGAGACCTCATCTCCACAATAAATCAAAAATTAACCAGGCGTGGTAGCGCATGCCTGTAGTTCCAGCTACTCGGAAGGCTGAGGCGGAAGGATCGCCGGAGCCCAGCAGGTCGAGGCTGCGGTGGCCGGGAGCGTGACACTGCACTCCAGTCCGGGTGCCAGATTGAGACTCCAGCTCAAAAAAAAAAAAAGAAATGTAGTTGAGGAAAGGAGAAAACCTGTTAGTATGGCATTGCCATACCCAAAACATAATCATGTCTCATAATTACCTAATATGCTCTCTTTGACCATTAATCATATCTATGGATCTTTTTGTTTTTGCCTCGCCCACATATCATGGGGGTTGGGGTGGAATCCAAACGTTAATAAATATTAATATAGCTTTTAAAAAATCAAACCAAAATAGCAAAAATCATGAAGAAAGCAATTCATGAAAGCTGACAAGCCTTCACCCTTAATCATCTCAAGGTTAGATACTGATCAGAATTCTTTTAGTTGATGTACTTATGTTGCATCTTGATGCTTGACTATCATATAAATATAACTGTGCTATTAGGCTCTGTTTTTCATTGCAGATGAAATTGCTGCATCTTTGTGTGGTGTAGGCTGACATGGTGAAATTGTTACTCTCCAGGTAGGATATTCATAAAAATGTAATTATCGTAATCAGAACAGTCTTTAAGCTCATGAGCGGGGACTGCCGGATTTGTGATTGGCAGTTTTCAATCACTTCGCATATAATAAAGAAACTTCTCAAAGCAGCTTTGGGGATCACTCATGTCTTACCGAGGGAAACTATTCTGATCAAACAACAAAGGCTGCTGGGAAATGATGATGAGAGCCCGAGTTGGCCTCCTCTGCTGGCCCCAGGCAGGCATGGCTGGAGACTTCTGGTTTACTTGCCAACAGGATGAACAGCAGTGCTGTTTGCTGGGATAGTGCTTTGAGGATAAAGAGATCATAGCAAGACCACCTTGAGTACAAATCAGACAGTTATTGACCTTAAAACATTTATCATTTTTCTTCTTGGGTTTATAGTTTGCTAGAAGAACAGTCCTGGAATTCTTGTGCTGTGCCACCTGGGGAAAAAAATGCAGCAAGCGCCCTCAGTGGGATTCAATCCCCAGTTAATTGGAGTGTCTGGTGTTCTTAATGTCCCAAATGCTGGTTTAGACAGCATGCTTCATAAATTTAGAGCTACCAGAGGCAATCACATTGGTGCCGGTGAGTTGAAGAAATAAAAGCAAACAAAATGAAGCCAATGGGGTTTTCTATTTGAAGAAGAAAACAATATATTCAGATGAGAAGGCAACCTTATTTTTAATTCCCAGCATTGCTTTTCCAGTTCCTTGGTAGGGGAAAGTTCTTCCCTTGCCCCTGAATGAAAATCTCCATAATGTTATGACTTGTTTCTATCACTCTTAAGTGACAAAGAGTCCTATAGCCATTGTGTCTCTAACAGTCTCAGTTAAGAAGTTAGGATAAGCCAGGCTCAGTGGCTCAGCCTGTAATCTCGCACCTTGGGAGGCTGAGGTGAGTGGATTGCCTGAGCCCGCAGGTTCGAGACCCGCCTGGGCAACTTGGTGAGACCTCATCTCTACAATAAATAAAAAAACTAGCCGGGCATGGTAGCACGCGCCTGTAGTTCCAGCTACTCGGAAGGCTGAGGTGGAAGGATCGCCGGAGCCCAGCAGGTCAAGGCTGCAGTGGCCGGGAGTGGTCACTGCACTCCAGTCTGGGCAACAGAGTGAGACTCCAACTCAAAAAAAAGAAGTTAGGATATCCAGTCTAGTGTCATAAGCAAGTCTTAAAGTCAGATTTCACCCTGAAACTCCCCCCTTCACTCATCTGGGGCCTTCTGCAGCCAGGAAGCCAGGCAAGGGGTGGAATGGGGTCCCTCTTTTCTTTTCCTCCACCTACTATTTCCAATTCTGCCCCCCTTTCGCTAACCACAGTTTGTTCTAGATTCAAAGAGAGAAAAGGGAGGAGAAAGAATGTGGAGAGCGAGAAAAGTTCTTCACTAACTAATTATCTTATAAGGTGGCCTCTCTCTTTCTGGGCTAAGCTGTGATATTTAAAGCTCCCTCTTTCTCATGTGGGATACTCTCATGGGGTCTTCAGAGATAGCACCACCTCCATAGCTGGGGACATCTCACCGAATTTCCCTTGATCAGCTGAAACTCCCTCTGTGCCTGAAACTGGTTTCTCCCTGCTAAAGCCTAATAGCCCCTCTAGGTGGCCCTGTTGGACAGGATCTCTCTCTCTCTCTCCCCGCCCCCATTCCGTCTCTCCCCCCTTCCTTCCCTCCTTCTCCTCTCTTCCTTTCTTTCTCTTTCCTCTCCCTCCC
>NW_007252194.1:27865-121166 GCF_000164805.1 Carlito syrichta | reverse complement strand
CTTTTCCCCCCTCCACCCTCTGCCCCATTCAGTCTAACTAAATACCAGTCCCCAGCACCTGACAGGGTAGAGGCTAAGCTCAGAAGGAAGCCCTTTCCACTGGGAAGCCACTTTGGTGTGGGAGAGTCTTTCAGCCTATCCCCTTCCAAAGACAACCTCTTCACAAGTCCCCCTCCCAATCTTTACTCCTCTGACTTTTGTTATGAAGAATGGCCCCTCCGGCTCTGTTGCCCTGGAGAGTCCTGCACTAGCTCGGAACACTCCAGGCTTTTCTTGCTCACTGGGAGAGCTGGGCAGCGCTCCCTCCTCCTCTCGCCTGTGGTCTGTCCTCAGGCATGTGGCCTGCTCTGTTCTGCACCAAAGGTTGGCCTAAACTTGGGGCTCAGAGGACAACCCCTCCTGGCTGCCACACCAAGCCTGACCCTTCAGCTTGGCCTCTCTGAATAATGAAGGTGGCATTTTTGTTCAGAACCTGCAAGGGGAAGAGAGGTGCCATTTGTTGAGCCCCCCCAAAGCCCCAACATCATTTGACCTTGAAGGTAAGCAGAGATTTGAGTCATGTCACCACTTTTTGGATAACCCTGGTAAAGATGTGTTAACTTTTATGGCACCTGTCTTAGGCTTGTCATATATATTTTACCTTGGTATCTTGGTGAGAACTTCTTATGTAATCTCCTGAAATGTGTCATATGGGAAATAACTAAAAGCTTTTAGAGTTTTCTTGAGAAGTAACTGATTATAGCAACTATTTGAGGACATATATATAGCAGTGAAATGAAGATATTTTAGAAAAAATTTAAAAATATTTCAGGAAGAAAAATGACTTTCAAGGAGACTCAAATTTTTTCTTGGCTTTGCCACAAACTAGTGAGCCATTCCATCTTGCTCAACTGTAATTTTGTCATTCATAAAAGAAAAGGTCCGGCCTAAATAATTTCTCGGGTCCTTTTCCACCTCTTATATGAATCTTGGAGACCTCAAGAGGAAGTAGGAGAACATTTCTGTTAAGAAGGCAAGGCCGGCCAGGTGCAAGTGGTTCATGCCTATAATCCCCACACTTTGGGAAGCTGAGGATCTCTTGAGCCCAAGAGTTCGAGCCCAGCCTGGACAACATATCAAGACCAAAAAAAAAAAACAAAAACAAAAACAGAAAAACCAAAAAAAATTTAACCTGTGGTAACATGTGCCTGTAGACCCAACTATTCTAGGGAAGCAGAAGCAGAGGCAGGAGGATCACTTGAGCCCAGGAGGTGGAGGCTGCCATGAGCCTTGATCATGCCACAGCACTTCAGCCTGGGCAACAAGAGTGAAACCCTGATTCAAAAAAACAAATTTTTTTTTTTTTTTAAAAAGAAGACCTGACTGATAATGTGCATGTGAAGTTAATGATGCCGGCCCCTCATGACATTCCCAAATATGGCCCTTCCTCCACTCACTCAAACCCCATGGAGTGTAGACATCTGTATACTAAGAGGTATTTGAGTGCAAGATTTACTCCTCAGCCCCAGGAACTTACAAACCTGAAAGGGAAGCTAGACTGTTTACAAACATTGCTAAAACAAAACTCAATGCTTTCTCTGTCCAGCAAGCATTTACTGAGCCCCTACCATTCTGTGGATATGACCTCTGCAGTAGTGTCATTGAGATTGTACTTGGTGTGCTGTGAGCTCAGAGCACCGCAGTTATGTGTCAGGACCAACCTAAATAGGGTTCATAAGCAGGATGGGTTAAAGTAAGGTGAATGCCATGCGACAGTCATAGCCCCTAAGCTGCTCCCACGCCCTTGGCCTCCTTACTGCCAAAGATGAGACAAAAAGGACATTTCAACTGGGAAAACGACGGTAATGCTTTTCTTCTATTTTCTTAAGAAATGATCATCAGTCAGGATCCACTCTGTTTACAGTTTGACTACTTCACAGAAAAAAATGTGGCTATAAAACACCTGGTAGTTGTAAAATGGCTTGAATAGGGCCCAGAGAGCCAGATAAATGAATCTTATTTATTCAATTGTCCAAGCCATTACAAATCTTCTTACATCCAATGACTGTCTGGCATCTCCTAAATTTTATTTCTAATATTCTTGCTACATAGTCAAGTTAAAATAAAATAAAATTTAAAAAAAACAGGCCAGGCACCGTGGCTCATACCTGTAATCCCAGCACTTTGGGAGGGCATGGCAGGAAGATTTCTTGAGCCCAGAAGTTCGAGACCAGCCTAGGAAACATAGTGAGACCTCGTCTCTACAAAAAATCAAAAAATTAGCTGGTCATGGTGGAACACACCTGTAGTCCTAGCTACTCAGAGGCTCAAGTGGGAGGATCGCCTGAGCCCAGGAGCTGGAGGCTGCAGAGAGCCATAATCATGCCACTGCACTCCAGCCTGGGCAACAGAGGAGACTTGACTGAAAATAAAAACAAAACCCAGAAAATCAGGAAAATCAAAGCCTTACTTCCCTGAAAAATTATTCTCAAGTTCAAACATTCTCTGTGGTATTTCAGACATGGTTTGATACTCTGAACCAGAAAGATTGTTGCAAATGCATCTATCTGATCTGGCAAACACATCAGATCCATGTAAAAGTCATCTGTGAAGCAGATCCACAAGTATTTCCCCTGTACTTCTAGTATACCTGACTCACGGGGCTAAGTACCATAGAAAATACCAGAAGCTGGGCGAGATGGCTCACACCTGTAATACCAGCACTTTGGGAGGTGGAGGTAAGAAGATTGCCTGAGCCCACCGGTTCGAGACCAGCCTGGGCAACTTGGTGAGACCTTGTCTCTACAATAAATCAAAAATTTAGCTGGGTGTGGTGGCGCATGCCTGTAGTTCCAGCTACTTTTGAAGGATGAGGCAGGATTGCCTGAACCCAGCATGTCGAGCCTGCGGTAGCCGTGAGCGTGCCACTGTACTCCAGCCTGGGCAACAGAGTGAGACTCCGACTAAAAAGAAGAAGAAGATACCAGAGATCCTGACATGTGCTCTGCACTGGCTATCCAAGCCACAGTGTCAGAGTGAATGGTGAGTCCACTGCCTGCTCCACCACCTGTGGACAGCAAGCCTGCCTGCGTGGGCTGTAAAGTTGCACCTTTTTCTCAACTAATCTCCAAAGCTGAACCCTGACTTCTTCCTTGCAGTGACTTTTTCAAGACAAGTTATCTTCAAGTGCTTGAACGTATCCCTATAAGCATTTTTAAAGGCTTTGAACCTTATCGTGATCAGGAACATTTAACTTGGAATTCTGATCAGGTAGGTAGCTTTTCATAGGGACGTACGCTTCTGCCTTACTTTGTCTAATTTTACTACATTGACTAAATGAAATCTTATCTAGGCATGATCCCTGAATAGAAGATATTTTCTACTGAATTGGGGGAATTTTGCTTCTTGGGCAAAGAATAAGGGACCCCACCTAAGGAGTTATCCAAAACAAGGAAAAGAGTGGCGAAGCGCCAAGGGCTACGGAGAGAAGTTGGAAGGTATTGTGCTATAGTTACAGTAATCAGGCTTTCCTAACCAGACACCAGGCAGATGGGCAGCCCCATGGTCTGATAATAGGACAGATTACTTGAAATCTTGGATGTATGATCACCAGCTTCACAGTGAATGAGGCCAGCAAGCACCAGTGGCTGTTCAGCATGAAAGTCATTAACAATGCATCTCTGTGAGTTGAGGGACCCAGTGGAGTGGGTGGGAAGTCAGCTGATGTCACCTATTCATGAGCCAGAGCTTCCTCACGCAACACAAAGAAGGGCTGTTACCAGAGGCTTCCTGGAACCAGTTGCTGTCACCACCTTGTTGTCTGCAAGGCAAAGGTGCAATCTACTGACCCAAAAACAATGACGCTTTGCTTCCAAGCTACATAGTCTGGGAATGCAAAATATAAGAAACAGGAGCAAGAACAGGGCAAATCATCAGCTATCCTTTGCTTTTTCAGCTCTTTGGCTGCTTCTTAAACAGATTTCAAACATCATACTTTAAAAAAAAAAAAGTTAGATCCTCATCACCCTGCCTGCTAATCTTGTACATTCTATTTCAAACTTGGAAGCTGTTTTGTTGCAAAGGAGGAGACTCAGAAATTCCAATTCTCCTACTTAATAAGAATGTTATGTCCAGAATAATGTAATAGGAGAAGAGTTTCCCTTTATGCCAACACTCAAGGTCAACGTTCAGTTATGTGCTTTGAGAATAATCCTTGGAAAATGTTTTAATTCCAGTTCCTATAACCAATGTAGAAGTTCCTTAGCCTCCATCTCCACTTCTAAATTGCTGTATGCTCTTTCAACTTGCATCCTATCAAAAATTGAGTTTATTTAAAATATGACATCATAAGTTAATTTTGATGATTCAATGCTTTCTGTAATCTGAGTCATCATTTTAGCTCTATTAGAATGTTTGATGAGAAAGAGTTCAATTTTATGGGAAATTCAAGGTCAAGTTCCATTGACTGTTTTTCCTCTACATCAGGGCTTTAAAGAGTAAACAGAAACATAAATGAGATTTATTTGAATGTGACTTCTGTGACTGTTAGGTGGTTTGTAGCTGCAAGTGATCACCTAAAAGTGGGTTTAAGCCACAATCTCCTATAAGTCTGGAGGCAGGGCATTTGCATCTTGGCTCTGCCTGCTGTTCTTGTACATTCAGTTTGAAACTTAGGAATTGCTTTGTTGCAAAGGAAGAAATTCAGAAATTCCAACTCTCCTAGTTAACTCTCCTAGTGATTCAGAGACTTACTGAGGACATGGACTCTTTTGACATTTCCAACCCATCAGCCTGGACACATTGGTTTTAATCTTCAAGCTTACTCCTAGGGTCAGAAGATGGCCACTGCAGCTCCAATAGCATCCTCATGCACCGTCTGAAGGCACAGGGATGAAAATATCCTCTTTACGACAAGGAGAGTTTCCCAGAAACCACCTAGGCTTCAAACAGTTGGTAGCTGGTCAGCCCTTAAAGCGAGAGGTTGGCTCCAATGGCACTTAAAAGCAGGGAGATTCATGCCTGGCCGGGTACAGTGGCTAACACCTGTAATCCCAACATTTTGAGAGGCTGTGGTGGGAGAATTGCTTGAGCCCAGGAGTTTGAGACCAGCCTAGGCAACATAATGAGACTTCATCTCTATTTAAAAAAAAAAAAAAAAATCAAACAACTAGTCAGATGTGGTGGCATGCACCTGTAGCTCCCACTCAGGAGGTAAGGTGGAAGGATCACGTGAGCCCAGGAGGTCGTAGCTGTGGTGAGCTGTGATTGTGCCACAGAACTTAGACTGGGAGACAGAATGAGATTCCAACTCAAAAAAATAGATAAGTAAATAAGTAAAAAAGCGAGGAGGAATAACAGTTGAATAGACACAACCAATGATACCACAGTATAGGTGGGAAATTTTTAAAATTCTATTTACATATATTGAAGACTAATAGAGCCTTCTAATTACTTTCCAAAAAGATTGTGTCTGTGAAAAGAACTTACAACCAAGTTACCAGTTTCTTGTTTTGCTTTTTTGTTGTTGTTGTTTTGCTTTTTGAGTTGGGGTCTCACTCTGTCTTCCAGGCTGGAGTGCAGTGGCACACTCACCGCCACCACAGCCTCGACTTGCTGGATTCAGGCGATCCTTCCACCTCATCCTTCCAAGTAGCCGGAACTATAGGCATGCACTACTAAGTCCGTATAATTTTTTTTAATTTATTGTAGAGATGAGGTCTTGCCACGTTGCCTGGGCTGATCTCGAACCCGTGAGTTCAGGCAATCCACTTGCCTCTACCTCCCAAAGTGCTGGGATTACAGGCTGAGCCACTGAACCTGGCCCAGGGTAATTTTTAAAAAATTATTTATTGTAGAGACGAAGTCTCACCAAGTTGCCCAGGCTGGTCTCGAATCCCTGGGCTCAGGCAATCCTCTTGCCTCTGCCTCCCAAAGTGCTGGGATTACAGGTGTGCCTGCTAAATTACCATTTTCTAATCAGTTAAAATGGTACACAGGAGAGAGTAGTCTGAGGAAGTATGTAACTTGATGGTTGGTTTGAGGGGTGGTAAAAAATGACAGAAAATCTTCTAGACAATGACAGCTAATTGCTGCTAACATCACCAAAAGACTGATAGGCAAATGTTATATACCTTCCTCTGGAAGTATGTATACAATGCCACCTATGCAGAATTCTTGCCAAAAAGCAGATTAAACCTCTAAATCTAAAGCCCACTTTACAGGTAGTACAGGGATCTTATTAAACAGTACCACAGGGATGAAATCAGCAAAAATCTAGACTCTATGGGACAAATGACTAGTTTCAGTGAGTAAAAGAAAAAGAGAAGAAACTTTATAGAATAAATTGTACTTAAGGAATGCACCAGCCTGGGCACCATGGCAAGACCTCGTTACTACAAAAAAATTAAAAAATTAGCTGAACTTTATGGTGTGCGCCTGAAGTCCCAGCTACTTGGGAGGCTGAGGGGGAAGGATTGCCTGAGCCTGGAAGGTTAAGGCTGCAATGAGCTGTGATTGTGCCACCGTATACAGCCTGGATGACAGAGACCCCCCTGACTCAAAAAAAAAAAAAAAAAAAAAAAGAATGCAATGTTTGAACCCTGTTTGAATCCTGATCCAAATGTATCAATTGTAAAAAAGACATTTATGAAGTGATGGAGAAAATTTAAACCTGATTGGATGTTTGATGATATTAAAGAATTAAAGTCAACATTTTTAGAAGTGATAAAGTTACTGTGAATACCTTTTAAGAGTCCATATCTCTTAAATCACATGCTGGAATATTTACAGCAGAAATATGCCATCTGAGATTTACCTCAAATGCCTCAAAATACCCCAGTAGAAGTAGTGAGAGTTGGGGGAGGGAATGCCTGGTTGTGAATAATGATAATAATAATTAATAATAATAATAATAGCAGGTGATGTGTAACTGGGGGTTCATTATTCAATTCTCTCTGCTTTTATTAACTTTGAAATAACACATTTTTAGTTTGTTTTTTTACATCAAAGACAAGATAAGAATAAAAATAAGAAAAAAGGGAAAGTCAATATTGTCTGACTCAGTGGCCCGTTTGGGCCAATGGAGTTCTGCTGGTATTTCATGGTTCAGGGCAGAAACCAACAGCGATGTACACAAGGCTCCCAGGAGGACACCATCTGCTTCTTCAGAGTGACCCAGTCGAGGGTGTCTCCAGGGATAGCGGTATGGAAGTGAGGACTCCCACCAGCGCCATCATCATTGCAAGAAAATTCAGGAAAGTCTTCCTGACTATCCTAAACTAAATTAACCCCCACATAAAGTAACTTCATCCCTGGAAATATGTGTTTTCAGGTTAGAGAGGGTTAATTGTAACCCATGAAGTCCTGAGCAAAGTTTTTTAGACAAAAATAAGATTCTCATAATGTTTTACTATATATTGCTGTCAAGTTGGTGTCTGAAGCCTTAAAGTCATTTGTTCACTTTCATTTTGAGAAGTCATTTCTGCTCATTTTAAGAAGGTACAAATCCTTTTTGACTTAGAGTCAAAAACTTGATTTGTATATTTTGTGTGCTTGCTATAAATGAGAACAAAATTTAAAAATAGAACCTCTTAACAGCAGTAAGCCAGTTTTGTTTCAACAGGACTTCAATATCCCAACTCTACAAAAAAAAAAGCAACACACACATGTATGTGTACACACACACACACCCAAACAACTCAGACAAACTTTTTCAAAATTACAAGTGATAAAGTTTCCCTCCAAGCTCCAGATTGCTTGTGAAAGATCCATGAACCCCCACTAAGGCATCTAAATAATATAGGACAAAACTATAGTCTAATACATATAGGTATTCTCCTTTTAATTTTTTTTTTTTTTTTTTGAGTTGGACTCTCACTCTGTCACCCAGGTGCTCACAGCTACCCCAACCTCCACCTACTGGACTCAGGCGATCCTTCTGTCTCAGCCTTCCAAGTAGATGGAACTATAGGTGTGTGCCACCACGCCCAGCTAATTTTTTGATTTATTGTAGAGACAAGGTCTCGTCAAGTTGCCCAGCCTTGTCTTGAACCCTGGGCTGAGGCAATCTTCTCACCGCCCAAAGTTCTGGGATTACAGGCATGAGCCACTGCACCTAGCTATCTTTTTAATTTTAATTTTAATTTCTTTTTGTAGAGAGGGAGTCTTGCTTATTGTCCAGGCTGGTCTCAGACCCCTGGTCTCAAGTGATCCTCAGCCTCCCAAAGTATAAGGACTTGCAGGCGTGAGCTACTGCGCCTGGCCTCCTGACTATATCCAATCATTTTTCAGATTCCTGCTTTCAGTCATTTTGAAACTGGCTCAAGAAATGAGTTTGATTCTCACTTCTACCAGGTTGAGCTAGGGACAAGAGCTGAGAGAACGGTGGGATGGGAATAGGCCAGTAAAAGACTGAAGGAAATAATACTTCTTTTTGGACTCTTTTTTTTTTTTTTTAGTTTTTTACGTAGGATGCGTATTTACTGATCCCACATCAAACTGTCACTTTTACTTCATACCATGTATTCCGTTTAGAACATGAATTATGCCCAAATAATCGAGTGACCAGCAATCAGCATTCTCTTCATTTCAGATAAGTCTCAAAAGATGATTACCATCCTCTCACATTTTTGAACTCTTTCTGGCTCCATCCTCTTCATCCCCTGCCTAGACTTATGTGTTCTCATGCCCTCTGGCTTCCCTGAGCCTTTCTCCTGTCTGCTGTCTGTCTCTCTCTCTCTCTCAACGTTCAGTGCTCCCAAATTATTTTGCTTGCTGCTCCCCCCAAGCTCTCTTCCAAAACGCTAATTCCCATTTTCTCAGTGTGCTATCTAAACTAGTAGCTAGGAAAGCAATCTGATTAAACCACTTCTAACAGACACACTCAGTCACCAGTTCGCAGTCCTCAGGGCCTGTTAGCCTCATATTTTCTCTCTTCAGAATGCTCAGAGGTTGCATCTCAAAGAGAGAAGTATTCATATGCCTTCAATAAGGAGGGAATGTAGAGAAGAAAAATATTTCAAATGTCTCTGGTCATTCGAAGGAAGGAAGGAAGGGAGGGAGGGAGGGAGGGAGGGAAATTAAAGGAGTAGTCTGGCTAAAGTGTTTAGGAGTGAGAGTGGGACAGATTACTTAAGCAAGGTACTGGTAGGTTTTGATCTTTTACCTTGATGAAAACATTGTCACAGAAAAGAAAAGAAATCACGACTTGAGATTTATGATGTATGTAACAAAGTTCATGGGGTTTTGACAGTTCCAGGGGAGTATTTTTCCTTCTGGGACGTCAAGGTCACTCATGGCTTCCCCTGCACTACTATTTTTATGCTCCCTACTGAGGTAATACAGATGTATTTTTAACTACTGGACTTCTGAGCAGGAATATATTTTAAGATGGTGGTCTCAAAAACTTACTGGTCATCAGAATCACCTGGGGATTTTTTTTTTTTTTTTGAGTTGGAATTTCACTCTGTCTGGAGTGCAGTGGCATAATCACAGCTCACCACAGCCTCAGCCTCCAGGGATCAGGTCAGCCTTCCACCTCAGCTTTCTGGGTAGCTGGTACTACAGACCAGCTCCATCCCACCTGCCTATTTATTTTATTTTATTGTTTTTGAGATGAGGTCTCACTATGTTGCCCAGGCTGGTCTCCAACTCCTGGGCTCAAGCAATCCTCCCACCTCCCAAAGTGCTAAGATTACAGGCGTGAGCCACTGTGCCTGGCCAGATTTTTTTAAATGAGCATTTTCATATGACCCAGACCTACTGAATCAGAGTCTTAGTGAAGGTAGGAGAAAGTGCTATAAGAGGCTGAGAGGTAGGAATTTAAAAAAATTCTCCATGTGACTCTAATGATCAGTAAGGTTTGGGCACCACCTTGGAGAACACAAAGATACCTCCCAGTACCTGTCATACCATGTACCTGCTCAGAACCCCAAAGAGAAGGGGAGAAAAGCATCTGTGAGGCCCAGCCTGTACCCCTCCCCACCTTAGCAATGTTCATCATGTCTGTTCCCATACCCCTGGGACCTGGGCCACCCAATTCAGATTCATACTTCTACCAGAGCAGGCGATTCCTCTTAGGGGAAAAAAGAAAAGGAAATATAAGGACTCTAAGCATCCAGTTTTACAAATAGCTCATTTCATTTACTATTCCTAACATCCTGGTAAGTTAGGTGCCAGCACCATTTGTAATTAAAGGGACCAGAGTTGGAGGATTGTCTTGTGATTTTTTTCTCGTGTTCTACCCCCAACTAGGGGTTCAATTACAGAGCCTGGGGATAGAATCCAGTGCTACTGGATGGGATACCTTATTGGCATAGTAATTTGTGCACTGTTCTTATTTCTGTTTGAGACTTATTTGATAGAAGGTTGATTTTTCCCTTCTCTTCCTCTCTGGAAAGAAACTTGGTCTTTTGTCCTAAGGTTTCAGATGTACAAGCTTTCAGAATCTCTCATAAGCTATCCTGGGACAAGCCCAACCAGGATTTTGAGAGGTCTTGGCTCTTCAAGAAAAGAGTAGGCAGGGCACCTGTAGCTGACTTCTGTAATCCCAGCACTTTGGGAGGCCAAAGTGAGTGGATCGCTTGAGGCCAGGAATTGGAGATCAGCCTTGGCAACATAGCGAGACCTTGTCTCTATCAAAAATTTAAAAATTAGCTGGGTGTGGTGGCATGTGACTGGAGTTTCAGCTGCCTGGGAGGCTGAAGTGGAAGGATTGCCTGACCAAGGAGGTTGAGGCTGCAGTGAGCCATAATCATGCCACTGCACTCCAGCCTGGGTGACAGAGTGAGACCCCAGCTCAAAAAAAAAAAAAAAAAAAAAAGTGGAATTATTCTAAAAAGGGAGGAGACAGAAGCCATTGCTTCACAGAAGAGATAGGTACACAACTCCCCCAAGAAGTCAGCATCCCAGAGGTTGGAGGGAGGGGTACACAGTTCTTGCACCTAAGTGTGTAGACCAATTCAGAGTTTTTCCACTCCACCACAGCTGCAAAAGGGCAAGGAAGTACCACCCTCAGCCAAAGGTAACTTCTGTGTTAACCACTATCACTAGGCAGTTGTCCCATCTCAAAACCTGAGTCATACGGAGCCATGCAGCAAGAGAAAAGGAACTAACATTCGCTGTACACCTGTAATGTTCCAAGAACGCTTTCCCCTGGGGCCCAGGGAGTCCTGAGAGCCGTACATATGGCAGCCCTGCCCAGTCTGGTTTTTCTCCTCACTTCCATCCCCCACTGCTGAGAGGCACCGAGGGCTGTCTCTGTGTCCAGGGCTGTCTTTGTGTCCAGAGCTGTCGGGGCCATGCTGGGAGAGCTCAGCTCTCTGCTCGTGCAGTGTGGTCATCTGCTCACCAATTCATAGTTGTAAAGCATCTTCACAAACAGGATGAGTGAAAGAAACCAACCATGAACGAGCACGAACTGGAGCTTGCATTCATATGAAGTACAAAAGCAGACTAAACTCACCTATAATGATAGAAGTTAACAGAGAAGTTACCTTTGTCCAGGTATTGACAGGGTCAAGGTGCAAGGGAACCTTCTATGGGGACGGAAACTTTCTATATTTTGATCTGATTGGTGATTACATAGGTGCACACATATGTAAGAATTCACTGAGCTGTACATTTAATATTTGTGCACTTACTGTTATGTAAATGTTACCTCCACAAAAATGAAAACATCATAAGAGCAAACAAGCCAATAAACAAACACAGATACAACACAATAGCCTATAATGATGTGCTGTCTGCAGCTTGACTATTACTGGGGCCGCTTATCCCCTCTTGCTGACTCAGCCCCATCCCAATTTATAAAATGAATCTGTTTCCCTACCCCCAAACTGCACAGGAAATGTGAAAAGCAAGAGAAGAGCTTTCAGCCCAGTAGCTCTGGTGGCATGGGGCGGGAGGTGGCCGGGAAGTCTGTAGCCTGGTATTTACGTACAGAGATGACAGAGTTGGCCAGCCTAGGTTCAGACTTCTGCCTTGCCACTTAATGATTATAACCTTAAGCAGCTTACTTAAATTCCCTATTCCTCAGTTTCCTGATCTGTGTAATAGGCTTAATAATCAGGATTAAACCAAATTAATCCATGTAAACACACTCAGGAAATATCCAGTGGTATTATCTGCCAAACCAATGGTCGGGACTTTATCAGTATTATCTCCTGTAATCCTCACAGTAACCCTCTGGTGGCTTTGACAAATGAGGAAACTGAAGCTCACAGAGACTAAATTTGCCTACATTTACATAGTTGGCAAGGAGCAAAATCAGGACTTAAAGCTAAGTCTGTACTTTCTTTTCCTGTGAAAGGGCTTCCCTGACACCAACCCAGATGCTTCCATGCTCTGCTTCCTCCTGGACCACCCTCGCACTAATCCACCAACATGCGTGTCCCCCACTGCCGGCCACTGAGACAAGACCATGTGACCCAGTCTTTTGGGAACATGCTAGGCCTTTGGATTCTGAGTCCCAGGTATAGAACAACCACCCTAAATAATAAGCTACAATTGGCTTAAGATGGTAAACTGAGCTCATAAGATCATGTTTTCTTCCACCCAAATGTATTTACAATAAAGGGGCAGGGAGTATTATTTATGTATTTATTCTTGAGTCGAGGGTCTCACTATCTCCCAGGCTGGAGCGCAGGGGCACAATCACAGCTCACTGCAGCCTTGACCTCTTGGGCTCAGGTGATCCTTTCACTTCAGCCTCCTGAGTAGCTGGGACTACCAGTGTGTACCACCATGCCCAGCAAATTTTATTTGATTTATTGTAGAGACAAGGTCTCACCACGTTGCCTAGGCTGGTCTCAAAATCCTGGGACTCAGCAATCCTCTTGCCTCCACCTCCCAATGTCCTGAGATTATAGGTGTGAGCTGCCGCAATCAGCAAATTTGCTTTTTCTTTCTTTCTTCCAATCCTGGTCTGTTTGTTTCAAGACACTCGTGCTCCTCATTAGCTGATGATCCTGGGTGACGCTTTATTTGATTATGATAAGGAAGTGTCATAAGTTTCAACTGCCTTTCTGTGGGTGTGTTATTCAGCAGACCTCTTCTCTGAATGCAAAATCAGGTGTAAATTCTATCTAGGTAGGTGGGGAATGTCCACAGGAAGCATCTGCTTAAAGAAAAATGGGTGTGGAGCAAACAGGTAGTACATTTTTATCTGTCAACATTCTTGATTGTAAGTAACAGATACTGGCCCTGGTTAATTTATGCCAAAAAAATTATTGGCAGGTTTTTAGGTGGCTCATTAAAATTAATCAGGAGGCAGAGAATCAGACTTAGAAAAACAGCAAAAACCAAGGGAGCCACAGCCAAAGATACCCTGTAGACACAGCCTGTGCAGGTCATTGCTGTCTTGGTGGGTACCACCTCAGATCCAAGGACTGGGAACTGCCAGATCTGCAGCTGCCAAACCAGGGTACAGGGATATCTGCCAGGCACCAAATCACCAGATGTGGTGGACAGAATAATGACCCCTAAACCTCAGAACTTGTGGATATTCTCTCTCACATGGCCAAAGGAACTTTGCAGATGTGATTATATTAAGGAATTTGAGATGAGGAGATTACCCTGAGTTATCCAGGTAGGCCCACTCATATGATTCCTTAAAAATAGAGAATCTAGCCAGAAACAACGGTTCACATCTATAATTCCAGTACTTTGGGAAGCTAAGGCAAGAGGATTTCTTGAGCCTAGGAGTTTGACACCAGCCTGGACAATATAGTGAGACTCCATCTCTACAAAAAAATTAGCCAGGTATGGTGGTACATGCCTGTAGTTCCAGTTGCTTGGGAGGCTAAGGTGGGAGGATTGCCTGAGCCCAGGAGGTCAAGGCTGCACTCCAGCTAAGATGACACAAGCAGACCCCAACTCAAATAATAATAATAATAATAATAATAATAATAATAATATTTTGCCTACATAAAACAAGAGCATTCAGAGAATAAGAAAGTTTTGGGGGAAAAAATTCAGTAGGAAATCTTTACCACTGAATCACATCACTTAAAATAATGCCTGGTACACATTAGGAACTGCCTAAATGTTTGCTGAATGAAAGAACAATCAATGGAAATTATACAATTGAAAACAAAATTAGTGATCTGAAAGATAAAGGTGGGAAACTCAAAGTTTGAAATGTAATGAACTAAGCAAATTGGAAATATAAGAAAGAATTTAAGCAGTGTGGAGAATTAACCCAGGTGATCAAAAATGCATCTAAAGGACAGGTGCAGTGTCTCACACATGTAATCTCAGCACTTTGGGAGGCCACAGTGGGAGGTTTGGTTGAGCCCAGGAGTTCAAGACCAATCTGAACAACATAGCAAGACTTCATCTCTAAGAAAAAAAAAAAATTTAAACAAAAAATAAAAATCTCTCATAGGAGCTCCAGAAGAAAAACACATCAAGGAAAGAAATCATCAAGGAAAACACATTAAATAAAACTTCTCAGAGCTGAAGAAAGCACATATTTTAGATGGAAGAATGATTTATTTTTATCCGTGAGATTCTTAAATTTCACTAGTACTTGTGAAATTTAAGAATCTCACGGATAAAAATAAATCATTCTGAAAAATTCCACATAAATAAACTCTACAAAGAAACAATAAGCAGATTGGCATCAGATTTCTTGACAGCAAACCTAAATACTGAAGACACCAGAGCAATATCTTTAAAACTCCTTGAGGAAAATGTATATTGTTCTGAAAATCTACACAGAGGCAAACTTACAATCAAGTGTGAAAGCACCAAAGACATGTGTGAACATACAAGGACTCAGAAGTTTTGCCACAAACACACTATCTCTAAAACAATCACAAAATTGTACTAGAACAAAATAAAAATGATCAAGAAAAGATTTTTTTTTTCTTCTTTTTTTGGACAATAAAAAAGATTTCTTTTCCAAAGGGAGAAAAAACTGTAACACTTATAAACTAAGCTAGGATGAATAAAACTAATCTGGTAAAATTGCTTACAGTAGAGGCAGCAGTGGAGGAATGGGAAGTCACAGAGTGTCCATGTCTTGTTTAATGGGAAAATATTGAAAGATGGCAGATTGTTCCACCACAAAATATGCCACTTTGGCATAAGGATTATTTTGAGCTAAAGACACCTGAAGAACAGCAGATGAAAGACAGGCATTCTAATCTCCTTTTTTCTTCCTGAAAACAGAAGATAAAACTCCAAAGTGAAAGGTGTCCTCCCTGTACCAGAAGAAAAGAAACATTCTTCAAATGGGAGTCACAGCCAAGAGAATTTTGTGGAAACAGACTCTGTTAAAATAACTCTGCCAAGTGCAGTGGCTCACACCTCTAGTCCCAGCTGTTCAGGAGGTTGAAGCAGGAGGACTGCATGAGTCCAGGAGTTCTAGACTGCAGTGAGCTATGATTGCACCACTGCACCCAGCCTGGGCAACAAAGTAAGACCCTGTCTCATAAGTAAATACATAATTCTTATCTTCCATTAGCTTTTTCACATAGTCTAGTTACTTTTCTACAATTGTCTCTCTTTGTTTAACCTAGTACCTAGACTTAGCAATTCTCTGGGCCTTCATTTCCTGTATCATGTAAATTTTATATAAATGTGTGTGCTTTACTCTGTTAATCTGTCTTTTGTCAATTTAATGTTCAGGCCCTGCCAAAAATCCTAAAGAGGGTATAGGTAAAATTTTGTCTCCTCTACAATATAAAGATAGATGAATTCTAGATGCTCATAGAAAGCACATATAACCGTGGGAGTTAAAATTTTAAGTTTACCATGTAAATAATTAAAATAATTGTTAACCTTTGAAGAAAAAAACAAATGGAACAAAGAAAACCTGATCGGGTCAGGTGCGGTGGCTCATGCCTATATTCCTAACACTTTGGGAGGCTGAGGCAAGAGGATTGCTTGAGTTCAGGAGTTCGAGATCAGCCTAGGCAACATAGCAAGACCTCGTCCCTACTAAAATAAATAATCAGTCAGGCACAGTGGCACATGCCTGTAGTCCCAACTACTTGAGAGGCTGAGGTAAAAGGAAAACTTGAGCCCAGAAGGCCGAAGCTGCAGTAAGTTGTGATCATGCCAGCCTGGTGAGAGTGGGAGATCTCCAGGAAGGAAGGAAGGAAGGAAGGAAGGAAGGAAGGGAGGGAGGGAGGGAGGGAGGGAGGGAGGAGGGAAGGAAGGAAGGAGGGAAGGTGGTCAATCTAACAAAAGATAAGAAAAGGAGAAAAAAGAAACAGCAAAAAAGCAATCTAAATGGAAAACATGTATTGAGATAACAGGGCTATATTTAATCATACTAACAATAATAAATGTGAATGAATTAAGTTCCCTTATTTAAAAACCTAGTTCTGATTTGAGTTAGAAAGTATCCAGTTACAGTAGTCCACCCTCTTATCCACAGTTTTGCTTTCCGCAGTTTCAGCTACCCATGGTCAACTATGGTCAGAAAGTATTAGAGGAAAATTTTCAGAAATAAACAACTTATATGTTGTTATTTTTTCAAGACAAGATCTCTGTTGCCCAGGCTGGAATGCAGTGATGCCATCATAGCTCAGGGCAGCCTCAAGCTCCGGGTTTTAAGCAATTCTCCTGCCTCAGTCTCTGAAAGTGCTGGGATTACAGGCCTGTTCACAATTCGTGAGTTTTATAAGTTGCGTGCAGTTCTGAATAGTGTGATGACCTCTCATGCAGCCCTGTTCAGTCCTGCCTGAATCACCTCTTTGTTCGGGCGATCCATGCCATAGACACCACTTGCCCCTTAAGTCACTTAGCAGTCTGGGTGATCAGATCAATGGTCACAACACTGTGGTTCTTGTGCCCAAGTAACCCTTATTTTTCAAGACTAGCGATGCTGGCAATTTGGAAACATCAATGAGAAGCCTTAAAGTACTTTCTTTCAGTGAAAAGGTGAAAGTTTTCGACTTAAGAAAAAAAATAATACATGCTGAGGTTGCTGAAATCTATGGTAAGAACAGATCTTCCATTCTTGAAATAAGAAGAAGGAAAAAGAAACTTCTGCTAGTTTTGTTGTTGCACTTCAAACTACAAAAGTTTCCCCCACAGTGTGTGATAAGTGCTTAGTTAAGACAGAAAAGGCATTAAATGTGCAAGTGGAAGTCATGAATGGAAATGTGTTCCGACTGACCGTAATAGGGTTTGGTACTGTCTGTGGTTTGGGGCACCTACTGGGGGTCTTGAAAAGTATTCCCCTTGGATGAAGAAGGCTACTGGAAATGCTGTTTACAAAACATTAAAGGGAAAGAAGGCTATTTCCAAATGATAAACGTCAGAACATTTATTCACTCAATATAGAACTTCAAAGTTCAAAAAACAAAAGATGTTGGAAATACAAGAAGAAATTAAAATTGATCCATCTATAATGATGGTGAGAAAATATATCAGTTTCAGAAACTGATAGACAAAAAAAATTTTAAGTCAGTGAGAATAAGAGGGGGGGTGCCCCCCCAAACTGAATTATTATTATGATTATTGGAGCGTGTGTCCCTTGTAGTACAGGCTTCCCCGACTAGGTAAGTGTTCTAGGAATCCATCGGCATCAGTGTACCAGTGTTGTTGTGAAAGGGCTTCATGAGGGGTCATCACACTATTCAGAACTGCACACAAATTCAAGCTTCAGTGAATTTTTTCTTTTTTTTTCTGGAGTTTCCTTCAGCACGTTTACCCATTTTCATGATGAAATCACAATGATGGGTGATTTATAAGCATAGCTGCACACACCTTGCTGAGTGTTCAGCAGTTCGGTTTTTGTTTTTGAACTGGAGTCTCACTCTGTTGCCCAGGCTGGAGTGCAGTGTCACACTCAGGGTTACCACAGCCTTCATCTACTGGGCTCTGGTAATCCTTCCATCTCAGCCTTCCAAGTAGTGGAACCACAGGCACACGCCACCATGCCCGGCTAATTTTTTGATTTATTGTAGAGACGAGCTCTTGCCAATTTGCCCAGGCTGGTCTTGAACCCCTGGGCTCAAGCAATCCTCTCACCTCAATCTCTGAAAGTGCTGGGATTACAAACCTGAGCCACTGCGCCTGGTTGCTCAGCAATTTTTTGACCAAACACGGCATGACCCTCGTGTCCCACCTTCCCTATTCACCTGTTCTTGCCCTGAATGACTTTTTGTTTGTTTCCGTGGATGAAAAAAAGTCATTGAAGGGAAATGTTTTGCTGATGTGGAAGAGGTAGGAAAAAAAAAACAGCAGAAACACTAAAAAGGCATCAAAATCGATGAGTTCAAACACTGTTTTGAGCAGTGGAAAAAGCATCTTGATGGGTGTATTGCATCAAATGTAGAGTACTTCAAAGGTGACTAAAGTTTAAACTCGTAAGAACAAAGACACAGTTTTTTATAAATAAATTCCAGGGTTTTTGGGTCCCCCTCTTATTTGAGCAATGCATCTAACTACCTTGAACTAATAAACAACTTTGTAAAGATTGCAGAAAACCCACACAAAATCCAGTGAGTTCCATCTTGCTCATCTCTCAGCAGCCACGGACACATTTGGCTGCCCCTCTTCCCAAAACACTCCACTGGGCTCTGGTGTGTCCATACTCCCCTGACTGTCTTAATCCTTTGTAGGTCTAGTGTACACAACCGGCTGTGCTGGCTTCTTCTACTTACAATCTCACAAGATTGAAGTATCCCAGGACTCATATTTCCATTTTTTGTCTCTGTGATGCCTTCCTAGGTGATCTCACTGGTCCTAAGTCACTGCCGTATCCCAAATGTAAGTCACCAGTTTGAACTCATCCCTGAGCACCAGGTGCCTTTATCCAACTCTCCACTTGAATATCTACTATGCATAATTCAATCTCTCTCTCTCTCTCTCTCTCTCTCTCTCTCTTTAGAGACAGGGTCTTGCTCTGCTGCCCATGCCCCTGCTGGAGTGCAGTGGCATGATCATAGTTCACTGCAACCTGGAACTCCTGGGCTCAATCAATCCTCCTGCCTTGATCTCCCAAAGCGCTGGGATTACAGGCATGAATCACCCATCCTTTAAAGTATTTTGGCCCGGGCTCGGTGGCTCAGCCTGTAATCCCAGCACTCTGGGAGACCAAGGCGAGTGGATTGCCTCAGCCTTTGGGTTTTGAGACCTGCCCGGGCAACTTGACGAGAACTCGTCTTACAATAAATCAAAAATTAGCCAGGCGCGGTAGCGCACGCCTGTAGTTTCAGCTACTTGGAAGGTTGAGGCGGAAGGATCGCTATAGCCCAGCAGCAGATAGATGTTGCAGTGGCTGTGAGGGTCCCACAGCACTCTAGCCTAGGTGACAGAGTGAGACTCCAACATACACACACACACACACACACACACACACACACACACACACACACACACACACACACACACACACAGACACACACCCCCCTAAAATCTTAAACTTAACTCTTGAGTTTCTCTATATACATCCTAAAGTTTTTTGTTGTTGTCTCGGATTCTTTTTTATTGTGGTAAAATATGTATACCAGAACATCTACCATTGTAACCATTTAGAACCATGGCATTTAGTACATTCACAATGTAGTGCAGCCACCTCCACTATCTACCTCCAGCTTCAGAACGTTTCCCCAAATGGAAACCCCGTGTCCATTTAGCGGTCACTTCCCACTGCCCTCTCCCCACCCCATGGTCCTGGCTTTCTGTCTCTATGGATTTTCCCATTCTGGATACTTCATATAAATACAACATGTGGTGCTTTGTGTCTGGTCTCTTTCACTTCCTATAAAACTTTCAAGGTACATTCCTGTTGTAGCACATGTTAGTTGGTCATTTCTTTCCATAGCTAAATAATATTCCATTGTATGGATATACCACCTGTTGCTATCCATTCCTCGGTTAATGTACATTGGGTTGTTTCCATCAATATACACCATTTGCCCCCTTCCCCTCAACAATTATTGTTATCTCAGTTGGTGGCACCACCACTGACTGACGTGTCAAGACCAAAACCTCTGAGTATCCTTGATTCTTTTTGTCCCTTGCCCCACCCTACCTACAACCCTAAGCCACCAGCAAGCCCTATCTATTTTATCATCCAGATAAGCCCCAATTTTGGTCACATTTCACCACTTCCTCTGCTGCCACCTAGTCCATGCTTTTGTCACTCTGGCCACAATTCAAGGTCTTTTTACCTCCCTTTTCTCCCCCTCCAATTCATATCCTCATGGCAATCAAAATTATCTTTTAAAAGCATAAATCAGATCATGCCACACCAGTACCGAAGACCTCCCAATATCTTCCCATTACATTGGAATAAAGTGAACATTATGCTACGGTCAATAAAGCAGCATGTCCTAACCTTGCCTGCTTACCTCTCTGAGCATCTCCCACACTCGCCAGCCACACTGGCCTCCCTCTGTCCCTTTCCCACATACTCCCAGGGCTTCTGCCTGGATCACGTGCCCCCCTTCCTCCTTCCCAACATGCAGAGGGGACTTCCCTGACTCTCCTATCTGAAAAAGAGCCCTAGCCCCCGTCTCTTTTTAGCCCCTTATTCTGATGGGATTTTCCCTCCTACAACTCAGAACCATGTGTAACTATGTTATTTTTCTATTACTTTATTATCTGTCTTGCCCCACAAGAATGGAAGCTCCAAGAAAGTAGGGTACATTGCCTTCAGCCAAGTTCCCGGGACCTAGAACTGTGCGGAGTAGGTCTGAGACATTCAATAAATACTTTTTGAGTAATGAACACAATGTCTTCTATACACTCATAGAAAGAGGACTTTGTGCTCACTAAACAGAATATCCATTCTTTTCAAACATCCTTAAACATGTACATTAATTGACCACAGAGCATTCTTCAATCAAGTTGGCGGGACTATAAATGAGTGCAAGCTTTCTGGTGAACAATCTAATAATATTTATCCAATTCTGAAATGCAAATATCTTTTGAATCAACACCGCATTTATTGAAAAACCCTTCCTTTCCACACTGAATTTCATTGGCACCTTTGTGATAAATTAAGCAGTCCTCTGAGCATGGGTCTATTTCTGGACTCTCTTCCCTTTGTTTATCCATTGTATATTAGATCACATTCATTGATGATATGGAGGTTCATACGGACCCGAAGAAAGTTTCCTTTCCACAATTTTATTTTTTTCTACTTTTCTGTGTCCTGGAGCTTATTACTCTATCCAACAATAGATGTAGTAAAGATTTAATACTATGGTAATATAGAAAATACTTTTGGAGGTTGGGTGTGGTGGCTCATGCCTGTAATCCCCGCACTTTGGTAGGCCAAGGCAGGAGGATTGCTTGAGCTCAAGAATTCGAGACCAGCCTGAGCGAGACCTCATCTCTACAAAAAATTTAAAAATTAGTCAAGCATAGTGATACACACATTTAGTTCTAGTTACTAGGTAGGCTTGGGCAGAAGGATTACCTGAGCACAGGAGACTGAGGCTGCAGTGAGCCATGACTGTGCCACTGCACTCCAGTCTAGGCAACAGAGACCCTGACTCAAAAAAAAGAAAGAAAGAAAGAAAGAAAGAAAGAAAGAAAGAAAGAAAGAAAGAAAGAAAGAAAACACTTTTGGTTTTGGTAGGAAGATATCATCATATTCTGGGATATTGTCCTCCTGGAGCTTGGTGTATGTCTATGGGAGAGGGGTGATTTTTTTTTTCCTCTTTTTTTTGAGTTGAAGTCTCACTCCGTTGCTCAGACTGGAGTGCAGTGGCACACTCCCAGCCACCATAGCCTCAACCTGCTGGGCTCCAGCGATCCTTCCGCCTCAGCCTTCCAAGTAGCCAGAACTAGAGGGATGCATTACCACACCCAGCTGAGGTTTGATTTATTGTAGAGATAAGGTCTCACCAATCCACTTGCCTCAGCCTCCCAAAGTGCTGGGATTACAGGCTGAGCCACCTATTTTTTTTTTTTAATGAAAGGAAATATCACTTTGTCTTTCATATTGTTATCAAATATTCCCTCCCTACCTGCAAAGTTTCCAAAGAGCATTGAAATGACACATGTTGTAAGTAATACTGTAAAGGTACATGTTGCGAATAGCACTTGGGTATTAGAAATGAAATATCTTGTAAAGCCAACTCTTGGCGTCACTATGGTTGATGGTGTTGAAGCAATTGATATCTATGTGGAAATGTAAATAGGACAAGACTCTTAATCTCTTTGTTGTGCTAAGGACTTTAGCAGAATAGATTGTATTTGTCCATTATGCAGAAAGGAAGAAGAGAGAGCCAGGAACCTCTTCCGATTTGACTGAGCAGCACTGCCAATGTTTATATCACTTGGGAACATAGGTGTCGACTACAACATTATCACTAGGGCAACAAATCAACAAGTAAGATTATCAGTCAGAATTACAGATGTTGCAGATTATGTTTATAAGGCATGGAAAGAATTTCTAAAATCTCTAGCATCTACAATGCTTCTTTTTCAAATAATAATTCCAATGATAAATTTACACTAAAGAAAACAGAACAAGCCGATAGAAGCTGTGACTGTGCAGGGCTTCATAGCACACTGGAAGTAAGACTGATGTTTTTGTGAGGGTTCATATTTAATAGCTTACCTTGGCTGGACACAGTGACTCAGGCCTGTAATCTTGCTTTTGGAGGCCAAGGTAGGAGGATCACTGGAGTCTGGGAGTTTGAGACCAACCTGGGAAAAAGAGCAAGACCCAAAAATTGTTTTTAAAAATGTAGTCAAATGTGGTGGCACATACTTGTAGTCCCAGCTACTTGGGAGACTGAGGCAGGAAGATCACTTGAGCCCAGGAATTCAAGGCTGCTGTGAGCTATGATTGCACCACTGCACTCCAACCTGGCAGCAGAGTAAGACTCTATCTCAAAACAAAAACAAAAACAAAAAAATCTTATCTTATCAGATGATTTTACCAAGTTTTAAGATGTGAAACAATGTCTTGTCTTTGTAGTTGCAATGGAGAAGCATCTTTTTCATCTCACTATTAGACTTTTTTTTTATTTTTATTTTTTTGAGTTGGAGTTTCACTTTGTCACCCAGGCTGGAGTGCAGTGGCATGCTCACAGTCACCCCAGCGTCCACCTGCTGGGCTCTGGCGATCCTTCTACCTCAGCCTTCCAAGTAGCTGGAACTACAGGCAAATGCTACCATGCCTGGCTAATTTTTTTGTTTTATTGTAGAGACAAATTCTCACCAAGTTGCCCAGGCTGGTCTTGAACCTGTGGGCTCAGGCAATCCACTAGCCTTGGTCTTCCAAAGTGCTGGGATTACAGGCTGAGCCACTGAGCCTGGCCTCTCTATTAGGCTTTTTAAAATTTAAATTATGAAGTTCGTATTTTCAAAGCCAGGCTCTGATATGTCATTAGTTAGCATTAAAAGAAGACTGCAGACACAATGTTAGAAATAGGAAATGGATTGTTAGAATTTGACCTGGTAGTAGTGAAATAGGAGCAATTTATCTTCCATGTTACAAAGAATAAGACTGACATCAGACTTCTCATCAGCAACACTGTGCTATGGTTTGAATGTGTCCCTTCTGAAATTCAGGTGTTGAATCTTTATGGTCAATGGGATAGTATTAAGAAGTGGGACCTTTAAGAGGTGCTGAGGCCATGAGGGCTCCTCCCTCGTGAATGGGATTAGACCCCTAAAGAAGAGCCTTCAGGCAGCTCTCAGTTCTCTTGCCTCTCTGCTTTCAGTCATGAGAGCACACAGCTTTCCTTTCCAGGAGACACTATAAGGCAGCTATAAAGCACCATCCTGGGGACAGAGAGCGATCCTCACTGGACAACTGAAACTGCTTGCACCTTGACTTGGACTTCTCAGGCTCCAGAACTGTGAGAAAATAAATTTCTGTTCTTTATAAATTACCCAGCCTATAGTATTCTGTTATAGCAGCACAGATGTACTAAGACACTCAGGTACCATAAAACACAATGAGAAAATAGCTACCAAGGCAATAGCTATCAAGTTTGTTGGTAACCTGATTATAAACTAGAATATTGTGTCTAGACAAACACAATTAAGTACGAAGGTGTAATGAAGACATTTTCACATGAGGGTCTTGAAATGATTATCTACCACACAGCCATTTTGGGGAAGTTGCTTGAAAATATACTGCAGCAAAACAAAGAGAAAACTAAGAAAGGGGAAGCCCAGTGATCCAGGAAATGGTGAAGCAAATCTAAAAGGGAGGAAAGGGAAGTTTCAACATGACTTCCTGTGTAGTGAGATGAAAGAGTAACCGGCAGAGATTGGAGGAAAATGTGATTTCCCAGGAAAGAGGTCACCAGAAAAAAGGGTGTGTGAAGGAGGGAACTGGTATTAAATGATAGAAGAAGCAATAAAATGAAGTGTCTGGAAAAAAGTTGAAAATATGATAAAGGCAAATGACATGAGACAAAAAAGGGAAGGGGCAAATAGAAATACCAGAAAAAAATGTACAAAATTTTAAAAAACAAATGAAAGCAAAGTGTGCACCCTTTGGTTCCAATGTAATGGAGACCTGCCCTCTAAGAGTAAAAATTTAGTGTTGGAATAAAGTGGCTCATCAAATTGAATAATAAAGTCTGTGTAGGCTAGGGAAGGCCTTCAAAGCTAGACTCAGAGCTTTGCATTCATGTTCTGATAAGCACCAGAGAACCCTAAGTGATTCTTGAGGAGGAGAATGAAAAGTTAAAGGCAGCATGTCAGTCATGTTAGCCTGGCAGTAGGGGAGGCCGGAAACCAAAAGACTCACCTGTTGGAATTTTCTGGGCTTGAGGTGGAGGAATAAGCCCACAAAGGAGGGAGAAGAGAACACATCAGGGAGGCATTTCTTTCTTTTCTTTTCTTTTCTTTTTTTGAGTGGGAGTCTCACTCTGTCGCCCAGGCTGGAGTGCAGTTGCACGCTCATGGCCACCCCAGCATCAACCTGCTGGGCTCCAGTGATCCTTCCGCCTCAGCCTTCCAAGTAGCTGGAACTACAGGCGCACACAGGAAGGCATTTCAAAGGAGAACTCTACAGGACCCAGGAACTGGGAGTGGAGAGAGAGGAGGGGCTGGTTCCAAGTTGTGAACTGGAAAAACGGTGAGGGCTTTCATCTAGCATTGC
Source organism: Carlito syrichta (assembly GCF_000164805.1). Classification (NCBI taxonomy): domain Eukaryota; kingdom Metazoa; phylum Chordata; class Mammalia; order Primates; family Tarsiidae; genus Carlito; species Carlito syrichta. The sequence goes on along the minus strand of NW_007252194.1, from coordinate 96,148 downwards.
TGTTTTAGCATTGCACACATACCTCTTGACCTCATCCTTGTCCTTCCGCCCCTTTTTTTCCTCCTTCCTTCCCCCAAGTTGGTTTTAAGATCCTTGACGGCAGAGACGAAAGCCTGAGCGTGTTTCCTTGAAACCAGCATTGGGTGCTACAGCAATGTTTGTGGTTGGTGGTGGTGGTGGTGATGGTGATGATGGTGACCATGTTTCAATGCTTTAAAGATGAGAAAGTTGAGAAGAGGAGTGATTGGGGGCATAAAATAATGGTGATGGAAATAGAGTTCAGGGAGATGCCAGCTCCTATTGGGAGTCGGAAAAAAGAAAACAAATTTTTTTTTCAAATCGGAATCTTACTCTGTTGCCCAGCCTGGAGTGAGGTGGCACAATCACAGCTCACTGCAGCCTCGACCTCCTGGGCTTAGACAATCCTTCCACCTCAGCTTCCCAAAGTTCTAGGATTATAGGCCTATGCCACTACGCCCAGTTAATATTTTTTTATTTTTTGTAGAGACAAGGTCTTGCCATGTTACCCAAACTAGTCTCAAACTCCTGGTTGCTAACAATCCGCTCGTCTCAGCCTCCCAAAGTGCTGGGATTATAGAAGTGAGCCACCACACCAGCCAGAAAATGTTTTTTTGAAAGAATTGCAGCTACTACTTGAATGAGATTACTTGTTTTATTTTTCCTCACTTTAGCATCTTTTACATAACACCAACTATACCTATGTAGAATGAAAACCAAGCGATATTGAGAGATTTAAATGCAGTCAAGGAAACTCACCTCCAATTTTTCTTTCAAAATATTTTTTCACTGAAAACAAATGGACTCATTTTTAGGAAGCAGAGATGCTTAAACAAGTTCTGGCCTAGGAGAATGGGTGTTCTACATCTTGTTTTGTTCTTATTTAAAAAAAAAAAAAAAAGTTATATTCAAAGAAAGCACTAGGTGGCACTTGTGATGTATTCAATAGTTTTCTCAGATCCTTTTTGGAAAGCTTTGATAGAAAAAAAGCTGCAATAAATATTAAAATGGAAAAATCATCATTACAATAATGAAGATCAGTGTGTCTTATGATTGTGTTTACTATGTTGCTATGTATGAATGATATCGTTATGCAGTATTTGCATTTAAAATCTGGGCTTCACTTTATAAAAACTGTAAGAGGGGAACCAATATTTCTATAATATGCAAAAATCCCATACCACTCAAATGATAAATAGGAAAGTATGCCAGGTCGTGGTTTATGCCTATATTCCTAGAATTTGGGGAGGCTGAGGAAGGAAGATTGCTTGAGCTCAGGAGTTCAAGACCAGCCTTGGTAACACAGTAAAACCTTATCTCTACCAAAATCAAAACATTAGCTAGGCATGCTAGCATGTACCTGTAGTCTCAACTACTCAGGAGACTGAGATGGAAGAATTGCCTGAGCCCAGAAGGTCAAGTCTGCTGTGAGCTATGATCATGCCACTGCAATCCAGCTGGGTGACAGAGTAAGATCTTGATTCAAAAAATAAAATAAGAAAGTAATGTTTGATTGTCAAGATGATTGACTATCAGTGTTTTTAAAAATAGTTTCTTTGTTCCATTTAGAATGTTTTGATTCGCAAAAGGAGATTACAAAGTAAATTTTTCAAGGTCCACCTATTGTGTTATGCAAAATAAATAACCATTAATTTAAAATAAGATATGACAGCTTAAAGTTTTTTTTAAAACTAACATTAACCAAAAAAAAGAAAGGAAACAAAAAAGATTAAAGTAAATATATTGGGTTTTTACTACCTTAAAAGTAATAATATAAAGACTTTAAGCAAATACATTGTTTTTCAGTTAGACAATTAGACAGACAGTTTTCATGTGGCAAGTTGCTTAATTATCTTGTGGTCCCATTTTAATATAGACAGATTGCAAGCTTTAACAGAAAGACAGTACTATTTAAAATAGAAAATATTATTATCAAATTCCATGACAACAACAGTTGCCTGTGGACCCTCTCATGATATTGTCTCGCCCCTTTACCTATTACCTATTATCCAGCCTTGGCCGTGACCATTGTATGAATTTGGTTCTCGTGTGGCTTCATCTCACTTTTCTGCCCTGATTTTCCCTTGTTCATTCTTTCTCTCTCTCTCTCTCTTTTTGCTTTTGAGTTGGAGTCTCACTCTGTCGCCCAGGCTAGAGTGCAGGGACATGCTCATGGCTACCATAGCTTCAACCTGCTTGGGCTTGGGCGATCCTTCTGCCTCAGCCTTTGAAGTAGCTGGGATTATACTTGCGTATTACCAAACCTGGCCAGTTTTTAATCATTTATTGTAGGGATGAGGTTTCACTATGTTGCCTAGGCTGGTCTCGAACGCCTGGGCTTGGGCAATCCCTTCACCTTGGCCTCCCAAAGTGCTGATATTACAAACATAAGCCACCACACCTGGCCAACCTTTGTCTCATTTTTGTTCCTTGTTTAAATGTATTTTTTCTTGCTGTACCTTTGTAGGATGATTTAACACAATGAAATCTTTTTGGAACAAGATGGGTTATAAATAAATTAATAATATAGCTAACATACTGTCATGTAATTGCACTAATTTGGGGGTTTGGATGAAATTGACATTTTGAAGGTAGTATCTCATGTAGTAGTAAACTCAGCATGTCAGAACTCAGTGCTAAATATGCAAAACAGCGACAATGTGGAAAAAAATCTTGAGTCTTGATGTAACAGTTGGATTTCTTTGGATGCAAATGACAGAAATGGGTTGTGGCAGAAAGGGACTTTTAGCAGAGTGTTAGCCAGGAATTCAGGGGATAGATGGGAGGCTGGGGAGTCAAGACACAAGTCAGGCGTGAGGGCAGCCCCTGGAGTCCAGGCAGCATGAACAATTTAAGGATTTCATCTGGGTACTACTGCTTCAATGTATGCCTTTCAAAATTTTTTCATCCTTGTATGCCTTGACTGAAGATTAAAAAGCCCAAGAGTCCAGATTGCTTAGTGCTGTCTGTGCACTCACAGATGTACAGTGCTAAAAATATGGGGAATTTGGTATGAAGAATAGAAGCTATGTGTTGAAAGGTTGCCCAAATATAAAGTAATGTAAATTTGGAAAAATAAAGCATCCCAGGATGTCCAGTTGTCTTATGTTGGGTCACATGTAGCTCCCTGACTGCAATAGAATGAGAAATATTGATTTACATCCCCACCAAGTACTGCCCACAAAGTGGGAGGGGTAATTACCCTATAGGAAATTGGGATTCTCCTGGGAAGAGACAGGGTTGCTGGCAGCCCAGAAAGCAACTTATTGTACCACACTACAGCAAGAGTTGTAAGTTTCTTTGTTGAATGATAAAACTCTATGGCAGGTTGAGTAGTGTCTTCCCAAAATGCATGTCCACACAGAGCCTCAGAATGTGACCTTGTACGGAAACAGAGTTACTGCAAATGTTATTAGTTAAGGATCAAGATGAGACCTCAGCTCACACCTGTAACCCCAGCACTTTGGGAGGTGGACGCAAGACGATTGCCTGGTTCAGGGGTTCGATACCAGCCTGGACAACTTGGCAGGACCTCATCTCTACAATAAATAAAACAACTAGCCAGGAGTGGTGGCTCACACCTATGGTTCCAGGAACTTGGAAGGCTGAGACAGAAAAATCACCTGATCACAGCAGGTTGAGGCTGCGGTAGCCGTGAGCGTGCCACTGCAATCCAGCTTGGGCAAAGGAATGAGACTCTGGCTCAAAACAATAAAAAAAAAAGATAGAGCTCACTGGATTAGAGTGAGCCCTAAATCTAACGAACATCCTTGTAGGAGTCAGAGCAGGACACACAGAGAAGGTGGCATGAAGATGAAGGTAGAGATCGGAGTGATACATTTATAAGCCAAGGAACCCCAGGGATAGCTGGCAACTACCAGAAGCTAAGAGAGAGGTCTAGTAGGTTTCTCTCACAGAACCTTCAGAAGGAACTAACCTTGCCCCCACTTGGATTTTGGACTTCTGGTCTCCTGAATAGTGAATACATTTCTGCTGTTTCAAGCTATTCATTTTGTAGTACTTTGTGATGGCAGCTCTTGGAAACTAAGGCAACCCATAAGAACGATTTCTTTTTTTTTTCTGGAGGCCAACTTTACTATGCTGAGGAAAAAGGTCCCCACAGAGGAAAAAGGTCCACACATTTGGCCCCTGCCCTCCGGGGCCAGTTTGCTGAGGCTGTGCCCTCTGCCTACCCGCTAGGTAGGGAAGGAAGTCTCTAGTTTCTTTTTGCAAAACCCTAAATAATAAGAACATGAAAGTAGGTGCATAGTAAATGCATTTTTATGATACTGAACAAAAGTTTTCTCTTTTAGGCTGGGTATAGTGGCTCAAGCATATAATCCCAGCACTTTGGGAGGCCAAGGTGAGGAATTGCAAGAGGCCACGGGTTCGAGAACAGCCTGGGCAACTTGGAGACACCTTATCTCTGCAATAAATCAAAAAACTGGTCGGGCGTAGTAGCACACACCTGCAGTTCTGGCTACTTGGAAGGCTGAGGCAGAAGGATTGCCTGAGCCCAGCAGGTCAATGTGGCATGGCCATGAGTGTGCCGCTGCACTCCAACCTAGGAGACGGAATGAGACTCCAACTCAAAAAAAAAAAAAGATTTCTTACTTCAAAAGAAAATAAATCTATGAATTCTTTAGTTCACTTATTCCACAGAGAGCTATTGAGTGCCTCTTATGAGCTGGGACATTCTAGGACCTGGAAATATAGGAATGAACAAATGAGACAGAGTCACTGCTCTCATCGAGTTCAGGGAGTAACAGTAAATAACAGGGTTGAGATCAGCACCATGAAGAAAGCAAACTGACTGATGTGATCTAGAGTGAAAGACAGGAACTGGGGAGCCCATTTAGATTGGTGGTCAGGCAAGCAGGAGAGAGCTGAGACCTGAGTGTGAGAAGGAGCCAGACATTCATGACCTGCGGGAAGAGCATTCCAGGCAGAGGGAACAGAGTGATTACTGAGGAATGGAAGGAGATAAATTGGGAGATTTGGGCAGAGACAAGTCATGACTTCTCTAAGGCATGTCATGGAAGCAGAGAATTTTAAGTAGAAAGGTAACACCTGCTGACTCCAATATTTAAAGTCAGTCCAACTGCTGTTGGGGGAAAGACTGCAGTGGGACCAAGGGAACGGGGGTACTTGGGAGACTGTAGCATGGGCTAGATGAGTCAGTGAGGCTCAGGCTAGAATAGTCGGTGGGGCTGTGGAGAAGTAGACTAATCTGGATACGTGTGAGATAGACTTTGACAGTTTGGCCAGACCAGTAAGCACTAAGTACCTTCTCTTGGTCCACCATTACTTGAAATTGTATAAGGGGTGTAAAAAATCTTATATTGCCAAGCCTTGAATATCCAGGACCTCTACCTTGAATAGGACAGAAAAGATATATACATATGACATATTTACAAACATATACAGACTCAAAATGCCTCCTTGTGCGATGGAAGCAATACTCGCAGGAAAGAAGGCTCCAGTGCATGTAAAGGTAACAAAGAAGGCTTCATGGGCTTGAGGTGGGCTTTTGAAGACACACACAATTGAAAGAGAGCATTCCAGGTCGGGTATGGCACAAACAGAAGAGAAAAGAAAGGTAGGTAATGGATGTGTAATATTTAGGGAAGGTGAATAAAACAATCTGATTGGATTTGAGGGTTTATCTATAGTGAATATTTCGAACAAAATGAGATTAGTAAAGTGAGGTTAGATGACAGAGGATTGAAATCCAGGGTGAGTTTAGATTTAATCTTTTAGATCAGGGGTCAATAAATTTTTCCAAAATGGGTCAAGCGGCAAATATTTTATATTTTGTGACCATATGATCTTTATCTAAGCTTTTGTTGCAGTGTGAAAGCAGTCAAGGACAATACTCGGGATGCTGAGGCAGAAGGATCACCTGATCCTAGGATGTTGACGCTGCGGTGAGCCGTGACTGTGCCACTGCACTCTAGCTCGGGTGACACAGCAAAACTCCAACTCAAATAAATAAATACATACATACATACATGCATACATGGGCCTACTTTTTTATTACAATCTTAATTGTGATGATAGTAACCAACAAATATGATAACGAAATTAAATACCTAAAACAGAGCCATTAAGAGACACGGACAACATATGCAGAGTCCAACCTACTCCAAACACAAGTTCTAGGAGTAAACAATGGGAATGGAAGACAGGTGCTATTCAAAGAAATTATAGCAAATACTTTGACAGATTTGAAGAAAGACGTAATCCCTCAGATTGAATGTGTTATCTAACCCAGCTACAGTCTCCCAAGTGCCCCCGCTCCCTTGGTCCCACTGCAGTCTTTCCCCCAACAGCAGTTGGACTGACTTTAAATATTTAAGTCAGCAGGTGTTACCTTTCTACTTAAAATTCTCTGCTTCCATGACATGCCTTCGAGAAGTCATGACTTGTCTCTGCCTAAATCTCCCAATTTATCTCCTTCCATTCATCAGCAGTCACTCTGTTCCAGTTTCTCTCAGTTCCCTCTGTCTGGAATTCTCTTGCCCCAGGTCATTCAACAATGGAGCTGTAGAAAACCAAAGGTAGCCAGGCACGATGGCTCATACCTGTAATCCCAACACTTTGGGAGACAGAGGCAAGAGGATTGCCTGAGCCCAAGAGTTTGAGGCCAGCCTGGGCAACTTGACAAGACCTTGTCTCTACAATAGAGACTGGGCATGGTGGCACACACCTGTGATTCCTGCTACTTTGAAGGCTGAGATGTAAGGATCACCTGAGGCCAGCAGGTTGAGGCTATGGTGGCCATGAGTGTGCCAGGCACCCCAGCCTGGGTTACAGAGTGAGACTCTGACTCAAAAAAAAAAGAAAGAAAGAAAAGAAAAGAAAAGAAAAGAAAGAAAGAAAGCCAAAGCTGAAGAGGAAGAATCATAAAACTGTGAGAGAAACTACAGATTGCTTACAGAGGAATGGCAATTAATGGACAGCAGACATCTCATCAGCAAAAACAAATGACAGAGGACAGCAGAGTGCTGATGGAAATAATTGTCAACCCAAAATTCGATACCCATATAAACTATCATTTAAGAGTAACTGAAAAATATAACAGCTGGGTACTGGTGGCTCAGATCTATATTCCCAGTTATTTGGGAGGCTGAGGCAGGAGGCTCACTGGAGCCTAGGAGTTCGTGCCAAGACTGGCCAATACAGTGAGATCCTGTCTCCAAAAAAAAGTAAGTGAAAAGTCATAGAAGAAAAGGACCTATTATAAGAAAATGATAACAGCAAATATTTACCGAACACTTACTGTGTGCAAAGGTACTGTTCAAAGGCATTAAGTCATTTACTTCTCACAACAATCCTATGAGATAACTACTATAATTACCTTGATTTTACAAATGAAAAAACCGAAGTACAGAAAGGATAAGTGGATCCTTTGGATAAGTGACTTATCCAAGATCACACAGCTATAAAGTGGCAGGGCCAAGCATTTAATCCAGGCAGTCTGGTTTGGAGGCTGTATATATACTCACCTCTTCTTCCGGAGCCAAGGGGGAGAAGTCAGACTCAGGAAAGAGTGGTGAGTAATAATATGTGGGTAATATATTTTTAAAACTTCAGTGAATTGAATTCTTTTGTGTCTTTTTGAAGAGACAGGGCAGTAGACTGACAAGGAAGATAGGGTTAAGGGTGGGGAATGAGCTGTGTTCATTAGAAAATGTAGTAAGTACAGGAAGTGACCAAAGATTAATCTTAGACTTTGGGCTTCTTTGGTTGTTAAGTTGTGTTCAATATATAAATTAACAATTGAAGGGTAACCACTAAGAAAGAAAGAGAGAGAAAGAATCTTGTTATGAAGAAGAACAATGGAATCTATCTTAATTTCCACTGATAGAGAATTAATTGAACGAACTGTGGTCAGTGACCAGTGTTCTATCTCTGCAGGCAAACCTCAGCAGTTTCCAGCTCTGCCCTAGGCATACAAATCAGATCATCCAGAAGTGGCATCCTCACTCCATGGGGTGCCCTCAGTAGCTTTCTGCATCCTATACCAGGAGTCAGCATGTGCCATGACATCACCACTGTGCCCAGGACAGAGCTGTGAACTGTACATGACTGGAATGTCACATGGGACTTGCAAAGCAACCGTAACTCAGGAGTTGGTTGAGTTGAAGTTCACCTTCAAAGAGGGAACACTGGCAGTGGTATTAGTCCACCTGGACCTGTGAAGAAAGCGGAAGAGTACTCCAGACTTAGAATTCTTGAAGCCAAGCTTCATTGGTTTCTATGGTCATCAGGGCCCCAGGCTCACCGTGGGGACTCTGGTGACAGGTCAGATCTATACAGCCTAAGATCTCCCTATACACAAATGTAGCTTCCATGTAGAATGGTAACTGCTGGGGGCGGGATTCATGGCATGGCACAGAGGAGAGCCCACAGGCAGTAATCTTAGGGGTGTCCAAGATGTCAGAGCCTTTTATTCTTGGGCTATTCCAGGACAGAGAGAATTGGGAAGTGGCAGATAGGAAAGAGTGTCTGTCAGTGTCTTTTCACTGAGGAGGCACACTTGGGGGGAAAATAGTACATAAGGTAGTGAGAAGGAAAGGGCCATCTATCTGTCTAGCCAGTTGAGCAGCTGAATCAACCCTGTGGGTTCATTTGTGTATCCAGAGGCCATCTGATCCAGGGCAGAGATGCAGTGGCAGCAGTGGAAAGTGCTTCTGGTGGCCACCAGGGAAAGCTGTTATAGGAGAGGAGGAAAGTCATCCGTCAGGCCCACCCAACTATCAGAGTCACATGGTGAGAGGAAACTAGGTCCTCCCACAGAGGGTGGACCTACTCAGTCAGGATAGCCTCACACAAGTCACACCTTTGAAAATAGATTATTTCATATCTATGGCACCTTTGCTGGGACAATTATCAGTTAGACCATTTGCATATGTGGAGAGTGTTACAAAGGGTTGGCTTTGCAAGTATAGGTGGGAGTCTCTACCAGGTAACAGTGGGGATGCTATGGCTGGAAGCTTACTGTCATTCACCTGAGGTGGTATTTGTTACTAAAATGCCAGGGGTTCGGTCTAGGTCCTATTTTTGCTTGTTTGTTTTGTTTTGAGTTGGGGTCTCACTCTGTTGCCCAGACTGGAATGCAGTGACACAATCATGACTTATTGCAGCCTTGACCCACCAGGCTCAGGCAATCCTTTTGCCTCAGCCTTCCAAGTAGTCAGACTCAGGAAAGAGTGGTGAGTAATAATATGTGGGTGATATATTTTTAAAACCTGAGTGAATTTAATTCTTTTTGAAGAAACAGGGCAGTAGACTGACAAGGAAGATAGGGTGAAGGGTGAGGGGTGAGCTGTGTTCACTAGAAAGTGTGGTAAGTGTGCCACAAGGATGTGCCACCATGTCCAGTTAATTTTTTCACTTTTTGTAGAGATGAGGTCTTACTACATTGTCCAAGCTGGTCTTGAACTTCTGGACTCAAGTGATCCTCCTGCCTCGGCCTCCCAAAGAGCTGGGAGTATAGGGTGAGCCACCACATCCAACCTGTCTAGGTCCTGTTGCTTGCCACACAGAAAGACAATCACTGAGACAACAAGTATTGCCAGGGAAGAAGACTTCTTATCTCAGTGACATCAGATGAGGAGAAGGGAGCCAAACCTCAAATGCATCTTTCCCAATCAACTAAAATGGGAAGTGGGGAAGGAATACAGCTATGTGGGAAAATAGGATTTAGGGAGAAGTAAAAAGCTGGTAAACAGGAGTTAGGGAGAGTAAAAAATCATGAAGGCTGAGGGGTCCGAGTGAGATGTGATCTAGTGAGTTTCAGTTCTTTGATACTATCTGGGAGACCTGAGGGTCAGTTTCCTGAGAAAGGAACTCAGATAAGACAAATACAAATTTCAAGCTTTAAGATCAGGAGGGTCAGCCAGGCATGGTGGCTCATACCTGTAATCCCAGTAATTTGGGAAGCAGAGGTGAGAGGATTGCCTAAGCTCAGGGATTCGAGACCAGCCTGGGCAACTTGGCCAGACCTCGTCTCTACAATAAATCAAAAAATTAGCTGGCATGGTGGCATGCGCCTGTAGTTCCAGCTACTTGGAAGGCTGAGATGGAAAGATTGCCTGAACCCAGCAGGTCAAGGCTGTGGTTGCCATGAGCATGCCATTGCACTCCAGGCTGGGCAGCAGTGAGACTCCAACAAAACAAAACAAAACAAATACAAACATAAGTTTCAAGCTTTAAGACTAGGAGGGTCAGTCAGGTGTGGTGGCTCATACCTGTAATCCCAGCACTTTGGGAGGCTAAGGCAGGAGGATTGGTGACAGAATGAGAACCCAACTCTCTCTCTCTCTATATATATATATAAATATAAATTATATATATACATAATTGACCCTCTTGATTATATATATATAATACATAATATTATATATATATAATCAAGAGGGTAAATTTCTATGCTTATCCAAGAAAACCATAATCCTATATTCTGTGAGAAAGTTGGGTCGATTTCAGTATTAAGGATCACGGAGGCCCTCTGATGCTGGGCGCATCAGTGAGCTAAGACAATAACAGGGGGGCACACTGGGGCAGGTAGAAGCCGGGAAGTTCACAAAGCAGTGCAAGAGCTGAAGCCTGAAGTGCAACAACCAGTTCCGAAGTTGAGTCAAGGACCTGAGGGAGCCAGTGAGCATAGGAGGCCAGAGCAACATTCAGCTATGGGACACCTTTTAGAAATTTGACCCAAAGATGTATTTCTTTGAGGGGACTTTTTTTTTATGCTTACTTTTTTTGTATTTGTTTTTTTTTTTTTAGAAATAGATCACCTCTCTGTCACCCAGGCTGGTCTTCATTTGTGGCCTCAAGTGATCTGCCCACCTTGGCCTCCCAAAGTGCAGGGATTACAGGCATGACCTATTGCGTATCCAGCTCTGAGGTGGTTGATTTTTGAGTAGACATAACAGGGAGCTGAAAGTGACTTTTGCTTAAGGGCATCTTTAAGACCTTGCTAGACATTTGACAAACATATGATAAGCATATTCTTGCTAGACGTTTGACAAACATGTGATAAGGATATCTGTAGCATGATTACCAGTCATTAAGTCATACATACTCCATTTTCTTACTCTTCCCAAAGCTTAAGACCTCAGCTCTTCAGTATCCCTAGGGGATTGATTTTAAGATACTTCATATTTCCATTAGCTAATACTGCTCTGCTATCTTCTTTTACCACATTTTATAAAATTTACAATCTCTTTGTATACACCTATTCTATTTTATTCTACATTAAGGATTTTTAAAATCTAGACTCTAGCAGGAGCTACAGAATTATTCTTCTCTGTGTTCGGCAGGAATTTTCTATACTTTGAATCTAGAGTGGGGCTCTAATAACATATGAGAATTTTTTAAGTGGTACAAAGAATATCAATTTTAAAAGACAGGCTAGGCTCGGTGGCTCAGCCTGTCATCCCAGCACTTTCGGAGGCCAAGGTGAGTGGATTGCTTGAGCCTATGGGTTTGAGACCAGCCTGGGCAACTTGGTGATACCTTGTCTCTACAATAAATAAAAAATTAGCTGGGCGTGGTAGCACATGCCTGTAGTTCCAGTTACTTGAGAGGGTGAGGCAGAAGGATCACTGGAAGCCAGCAGGTCGACGCTGGGGTGGCCGCGAGTGTGCCACTGCACTACAGCCTTGGTGACAGAGTGAGATTCCAACTCAAAAAAAAAGACATTTAACTTTTGGAAGAAAATGTAGGTAAATATGACCCTGATTCAGAGAATGATTTCTTAAACAAGATACAAAATGCACAAACTATAAAGGAAAAGATTAATAAAAAGCCATATTTTGGAAAATAATACCGCTGAAGAAAGATAAGAGGAGTTACAATTGTTTCTCAAAAACCGAAGTTTTAAGAGATGAAATGACTGCACTGGGGTTTTGGTACATAATCCACAATATGTTAAATATATTGACTTAGTTATTAAAAATTGCTTCACCCAGTTTCAACCATAATATGAACTAACTTACTTAATTTCCTTTCCTTCCTTCTTTCTTTTTTCTTTCTTTGTTTCTTTTCTTTTTTGAGTTGGGGGGGTCTCACTCTGTCACCCAGGCTGAGTGCAGTCACATGATCACAGCTCACCATAGCCTTAATCTCCTGGGCTCAGGTGATCCTTCTACCTCAGTCTCCCAAGTAGCTGGGACTACAAGCATGCACCACCACACCTGGCTAATTTTTTAATTTTTTTGTAGAGATGGAGATCTCACTATGTTGCCCAGGCTGGTCTTGAACTCTTGGGCTCAAGCAATCCTCCTTCCTTGGCCTCCCAAGGCACGAGCCACCATGCCTGGCTACATCACATGGACTTTCTGACTAGGATTTGAAAATAGCATGATAATGAAAACACTATATATATATATAAATAAAAGAAATGAAAACAGCAATCCATTTTAATTTATTTTGCTTTTCTCCACAAAGGGCAAATCAAAAGAAACGTGTTTCACATGAGGAATAATGTCCTGATAAGAAAATAACTACTAAAAAAGGATTTCTGAAGGAAGATGTCAGATTCGATGTGCCCTTTTTTCTATATCTCTCCAAGAACATTGAGACTCTTGAAAATTTTTTGTACTTCTCTAAAACAAGTATTCCTGCTTGTCCTTAAGACAGATTAAAAGATCAGCTATGGTGGTTCATACCTATAATCCCCTGCACTTTTGGAGTCTGAGGAATTTGAGGTTACAGTGAGCCATAATCATGCTACTGCATTCTAGCCTGGGTAATGGAGTGAGACCCTGTCTCTTAAAAAAAAAAAAAGATTTATAATTTCTAGTTATTCCCTAAGTGAGTAGCTCTTAACCAGTTTACATTAGAATTATCTGCAGAATCTGAAAAAAAACATACAGATCTTGGATCTGATTCCAGTGATGTTGATTTAGTAATTCTAGCTGAGGTTCTGGCATCTATATTTTAAAACATTATATCCCCAGGTGATTCTGTTGGGAAGTCCTGGTTGAGAACTACCATAACAGACCTTTGGATTCTTGACTGTGATGAGGCTTTCTGCAGGACGCTTACTCTTAGTCCTCAGTCTTATGACTGATCCCCACTCCCATGTTGCTCCATCTGTTTGCTCTCTTGCCTTTCTTAGGTTCTTGGCCAGTCACCCACACAAGCAAATCGTACTGTACAAAACATTTGTGGGTCAAGCAGGTAGCCTGTTAGCACCAAGTCACTTGCATATAGCAATCGTGAAATGAGAAGATGAAGAAGGTGGGACGATGCTGAGAAGAAGAAAGGGTGATAGAGTGCCTAGAAGCACCTCAAGGCTGAAGTCTAACAGAGGAAACATTGGAATAGCTATTGTCAAATGGGGCAACGTGCCTAAGCCCCAGCCCTCCTCCCTGTATCCTTCTGTAGAACATGACCTTGAAATTAATTCCTGCACCAGCTGTCTCCTCAGCAGCAGCTTCCCAGGGTCACCTCCCTCAGTGGGTCTGATACAGACTTCTCTTATTTCTCTTTCCAAGAACTGATGAGACAAATGTCTCTTCTTCAGGTACTTTGCAGCTACTGCGTTCTACATTGTTCAAGATGTCTAGCTATTTCCACAAAGGTTTTTCCTCTGCAACCTCCTCACACAGGCTTAGCTCCCTGTAGCAAAAGTCACGCTCCTTCCCTGCTTACAACCTTCGGAGGTTAACAGGATTTTGGACAAACTTGTTTTGGAAAAATATTTTCCTCCAGACTCTAGTTTTTGACACTCATGGCTGGATGAGTGAGATTAACATGCTTGAGAAGAAAGATTCAGAGAGGGGATTCTGAATTTCACTGGGATCTTTGCTTGTGGTTTGAAGGTTTCTGAAAACTGTTTCAGCTCCCCTCAGAGATGATCCCCTTTTGCCTCTAAAATAAATTATCAATCCTCTATGGCAAATGTTGGGCTTGAACTTTTTTTTTTTTTTGAGCCAGAGTCTCACTCTGTTGCCCAGGCTGGAGTGCAGTGGCACACTCATGGCCACTAAGGTCTCGACCTGCTGGGCTCAGGTGATCCTTCGGCCCCAGCCTTCCAAGTAGCTGGAACTATGGCATGTGCCATCATGCCCAGCTTATTTTTTGATTTATTGTAGAGATAGGTCTCACCATGTTGCCCTGAGCTCAGGCAATCCTCTTGCCTCGGCCTCACAAAATGCTGTGATTACAGGCTTGAGCCACAGTGCCCAGCCTGGGCTTGAACTTTTAATACTAGTTCTTGGTTTGACAAAAAATGTTGGGTTACAAAAAAAAATCCTTCATCAGTCACTGAGAAACATACGAAATGAAAATTGTAAGAATCCTCCAGGAATTTTATCAAATTTTAACATTACTATAAAAATCTGTTGTCTACAAAATGTCTGAGTATAATAAACCTATTAGGCTGATGCATAAGTGTGTAGTGTTTGTTTTGGCATGACAACACTGCGGTGTTGGGAGTTTATTGTTTGTCATTTGGAGTGACAATGACACTTGTGAATATGCCTTGGATTTTGCAGATTTGAAGAAAGTTAGTGCTATTTGTGGGCTAAAGAAGATGGAGTGTCAAATGGAAGAAAACGAATACTTTTGACACATTCTTCTGTTTGAATTTAACAGAGGAGTAAAGGCAGTGGAGGCGGCTTGAAACATTTGTGCCGTGTGCAGGGAGAATGCCATCAGGAAAGGATGGTAATAAAATGGTTTTTTCAACCAGCACTGTGGCTCACGCCTGTAATTCCAGCATTTTGGGAGGCAGAGGAGAGAAGATTGCCTGAACCCAGGGGTTCGAGACCACCCTGAGCAACTTGGTAAGACCTCATCTCTACAATAAATCAAAAAATTATCTGGGCGTGGTGGTGCACACCTGTGGTTCCAGGTACTTGGAAGGCTGAGGCGGAAGGATCACCTGAGCTCAGCAGGTCAAGGCTGCAGTGCCACTGCACTCCATCTTGGGCAACAGAGTGATACTCTGGCTCAAAAAAAAGAAAAGAAAATGGTTTTGCCATTTCGAACAGTGTCACATTGACCTGAGTGATTCTACATGTCCAGGAAGAACATCAGATTTTGACGAAGACTGTTAAAATGCTTTCATTCACAATGATCCACATCTGTCGACTGGAGACTTGGCAAAAGTAATGAACTTTGACCAGTCAACCATTGTCCGATATTTGCATTCCATGGGCAGGTGAAAAATGCTACTTATAGCATCAACCTAATATGTAGGAATGTTTGAGTTAGGTCATTAGGACTAATAATAAGGCAGATGTGATATAGCTAATTATGTTATTAACTGTAGACTATAGAAACCTAGGCCCCAATTAACACTGCACTGAGAATCCTACTTTTATCAACATTACTCCAAATCCAGTGCCCAGAAATCTTTGTGACCAGGCCTGTGTAATGCTCTTGTAATTCAGAAGTCTTAAGTTTTCTTTCTTGCCTCAACATTTTGGAAAAATCTAGGGAAAGCTCGCAAAGAAGTTAGGATAAAGGAAAGCCTAAATAACATTTGGAATTCTAAATAACATTCAGATATTTGTAGAATTAATTATTGGGACACTATCATATTTAGTCTATGTCACAACCAATGATGATTTCTCATGATTTATTGTTTCAGTCATCGTCAGTTATAAAAACAATCTGGCCGGGTATGGTGGCTCACACCTGTAATCCCAGCACTTTGAGAGGCTGAGGTGAGAGGACTGCCTGAACCCAGAGGCTCTAGACCAGCCTGGACAACTTGGCAAGACTTCATCTGTACAATAAATCAAAAAAATTAGCCAGGAGTGGTGGCACATGCCTGTAGTTCCAGCTACTTGAAAGGTTGAGATGAAAGGATTGCCTAAGCCCAGCAGGTTGAGGCTGTGGTGGTCGTGAGCATGCCACTGCACTCCAGCTTGGGCGACAGAGTGAGACTCTGACTCAAAAAAAAAGAAAAAAAGATCTGGTTCCTCTACTGCCACATAGAGACTTGAGATCTGATACCTCCCCTCCATCAGTTACTTTTGTTGATAGTTGAAAGAAGCAGATTGGCTGGGTGTGGTGGCTCAAACCTATAACCCCAGTACTTTGGGAGGCCAAGGCAAGAGCATTGCCTGAGTCTGGGGGTTTGAGACCAGACTGGGCAACTTGGTGACACCTCGTCTCTAATAAATCAAAAAAGTTAACCAGGCGTGGTAGCTCATGCCTGTAGTTTCGGCTACTTTGAAGGTTGGGGTGGAAGAATTTCCTGAACCCAGCAGGTCGAGGCTGCAGTGGCTGTGTCATGCCACTGCACTCCAGCCTGGGCAACAGAGTGAGACTCCTACTTAAAAAAAAAAAAAAGGACCAGGTCAAGAAAGAGCAGGTGTTTCCTTTTTTTTTTTCCTTTTTTGTTTTTGAGTCAGTCTCACTTTGTCACCAGGGTAGAGTGCTGGGGCATAATGTGGCATGATCTCAGCTCACCACAGCCTCCAATTCCTGGGCTTAGTGTGGCATGATCTCAGCTCACCTCAGCCCAGAGTAGCTGGGACTACAGGATGTGTCACCACACCAGGATAATTTTTTTATTTTTTGTAAAGATAAGGTCTTGCTGTGTTGCCCAGGCTGATCTTGAACTCCCAGGCTCATGAGACCTTCTCGCCTATGCCTTTCAAAGTGCTGAGATTACAGGCGTATGCCATCATGCCGAGCCTCTGTTTTAAGTGATTCTCTAAAAGGAAACTTCATCAACTTGTTTAGCTTGTATTGTAGAAGTTAGTAGGTCAACAAATAGGTACCAAGTTCCTAATATGTGCCAAGTACTGTTTTAGGCACTGAAGAAGCAATGGAAATCAACACAGATAGAAGGTATGCCCCCTAAAGGAGGGAGAGACTGGAACCCTTGAAATATATACTCTGCTAGAAGAATGCGTCTGAGGTCTGTGCTTAATTGTTGTGCTGGGGAAGTGATAGCCTTTTTGGGGCTAGCTATTTACTCAAAAGTTCTACCCATTTTAAATAGATCAGCTAAAACTTTCTTACTCTGAAGTCAAAGTTAAAGCCTGAGGTTTTCCCCACTTCCTCTTTATATTTTGCAAAGTTGGTTAGTTTTAGTTTTTCATCTTAGATGTTATTCAAATTAGAAAATGATCTGCACAGTTATAAGATTCTTTCTTTAAAGACTGCCTATTAAATAAACTTGATAGTGAGCCCATTTTTAAATGAACAAACTAGGAGTGGAAACAAGTATATTTCCTTGTCTTTCATTTTCATGTTCCCAATCTCTAACTTCTTTAAAAAAAAAATGTGGCCAAAACAAAACCACAAAGTATCAAGAAGCAAAAGTCTTGAAACAGATTGGTGGGGCTCCCAAAGTCATCATGCTTCCATTGTGTGGTTTATGCAGTCTGTCTTATCTAAGTCACCGATTTAACTTTCTGTTTCCTAACCTAATTCTGTTTTTTTTCTGCTTAACTTCTTAAGTGCTGACCCAGACAAAAGCCTTTGCTCATTTAACCTCATTTGTGCCTTACCTGAGGTCAATAACAAGAGCAATAACCAGGTGAGATGGTTAGGTTCCACTTTCCTTTATTGCTTTTGTGAGAATATTTCAGTAGCAAATTGAAAGAGAGAATAAAAGAGGAAAGAAGGAGAAACTATTATGTAGTAATGCAAACACATACACAAACATATACGGTATGTGTATATTAAATCAAAAATAATTTTCAGGGTTTTATCTTGACAGATCAGAAATTAAATTAATTATTTAATTATAGCACTAACAACAATGAAGAAAAGTTAACAATTTGGGGATTTTTTTTTTGAATGGGGGGGGTCTCACTCTGTCGCCCAGGCTGGAGTGCAGTGGCATGATCATGGCGATCATGGCTCACAGCAGCCTTGACCTCCTGGGCTCAGGCAGTCCTTCCACCTCAACCTCCCAAGTACCTGGGACTACAGGTGCATGCCACCACACACAACTTTTAAAAATTTTTTATTATCTTATTTTTTAAAACAAACTCTGCTCAAACTAAAAGAACCTTAGAAAACGCAGGAGACCGCCTTATGGAAATTGGAACTGGTAACCAATTCCTGATCAAAACCCCAAGCGCCCAAGCCATATGAGATAAGATAGATAAGTGGGACCTCATCAAACTGAAAAGCTTCTGCAAAGCCAAAGAAACCATCAAGAGAGCGGGGAGACAGCCCACAGACTGGGAAAAAATATTTGCCAGCTGTATGTCTGACAGAGGCCTAATATCTAAGATCTACAGGGAACTCACATGCCGAAAAGAAAAAACCAAACAGCCCCATTACAAAGTGGGCAAAAGACATGAATAGACATTTCTCAAAAGAAGACATATGAGCAGCCAACAGAAAAATGAAAAAATACTCAGTTTCACTAGTAATCAAAGAAATGCAAATTAAAACCACACTGAAATACCACCTAACTCCAGTCAGGATGGCCATCATTAATAACTCGAAAAACAACAGATGCTGGAGAGGATAAAGTAAAAAGGGAACACTTCTACACTGTTGGTGGGAGTGCAAACTAGTCTAACCTCTGTGGGAAAGAGTTTGGCAATTCCTAAAAGATCTAAAAATCGACCTCCCATATGACCCCATGATCCCCCTACTGGGAATATACCCGGAGGAACTCAAATCATTCTATGAAAAAGATACCTGCACACACATGTTCATTGCAGCATTATTCACAATAGCAAAAACATGGAACCAACTGTGCTGCCCATCGAAAGGGGACTGGATAAAAAAAATGTGGTACATATATACGATGGACTACTACATAGCCATAAAGGACAAAATTATGAACTTCGTAGCAACTTGGATGGACTTAGAGTCTCTAATACTGAATGATCTATCACAGAAACAGAGAACTGGGTACCACGTTTTCACTCATAAGCGAACCTAGAACAATTATCATGATACTGTAAGAAAGTGATTGGCAGTAGTGGGGAACTGCCAGAGAAGGGGAGGGTGGGATTGGCAGCAGTGGGAAACTGCTGGGGTGGGGGGGAAGGGGCCCACCTCATCAACAAGGGTATCTGCATAAAATATTTGTATACCTAACCCTGAATTGTACCCCACATCTTTAAAATAAAAAATTTAAAATAAAAAAACAAGCTCTGGCAAGTTTTATTAAACAATAATTTTGCATGGTTTACTCTTCACCAGCTTGTGCTGGCAGGCTTCTAACGATATCAGAATCACCTGGATCAATGATAGCCAGTGCTACAACATACTCTGTAGTATTTTCTGCACGCTGTGGCCAATTCAATATTATTGCCAGGGTAGTAATGACCACCTTTTGGCCGGCATAGCATAGATCTACTTTGGATTTCCCCAAAAGCCTGGCAGTTGTTGGTAAGGGTGACCAATTTCGCTTTGCCTCGTATGATCATCTTCAGTGTCTGCTTATACCTCAGAATGTACTTTCCACTTTTCATAACAGAGTTGGAGCCTAAAGTTGACCAACTCCAGTGACTTTTTCAACTTCTTTGCGGCCACCATCTCTTAAATTGTTGGATTTTATGGTTGGATTTTGTATACCTATCTGGTTTACTTTGTGTCAGTGGTTTTAAATTTTGTTTTAGAAGAATTATTATTAGGCTTTTCCACATAACCAAAATATATTCTCACTAATAAAATTAATACATATTTTTGGTAGAAATTTTGAGAACTTTTCTGCAAAGAAAAAAAATTAAAATCATTTTTACCACTCGGAGATAAGCACTGTTGGCATTTTCTTTCAGCATGTTTTTCCCTATGCATATGATTTTAAGTAATAGAAAACCCAACTCAAACTTGCTTAAACAATGAAGAAACTGACTGGTTCCAAGAGGAATGAAAAGTTCACGGGCAGATGGGTGAGGATGCTTCAGGTAAGGCTCCTTCAGGTGAGGCTTGTTCCAGAACTCAATATGTCATCAAGGTCCCTGTTTATCTCCTTCTCTCTGCTGTGCCTTCCTTGGTCTCTGCATTCTTCTTTTTTTTGAGTTGGAGTCTCACTCTGTTGCCCAGGCTGGAGTGCAGCGGCACGCTCACAGCCACCACAGCCTCGACCTGCTGGGCTCAGGTGATCCATCCGCGCCAGTCATCCATGTAGCTGGAAGTACAGACACATGCTATTTGCATTATTCTAAGACTGGCTTCTCTCATGGTCCCAAGATAGCAGCCAGCTTCTTCCTCTGGTCTAGAAAGAAAGAAAACATCAGCATTCTCTGCCAAAGTCATGAGAGTCATTCTACTGAACAAACCCTAGGGTCAAAGCATACCTTGACTCAATCATGAAGTCCAAAGGGATGGATAAATAACCTATGGTAGTTATATTACACTTCTCAGCTTCTCAGTAAACTCATCCACCCCATATAGATGTCTCTTCAATCTACATCTTTAGCTCTGTTCTTTCTCTTTTCTGTTTCTCCCTAGGGATCTACTGGACATAGCTACATACATAGATTGGTGCCTTTATGAGCAGTTAGTTCACAAGACAGTGAGGCTTTTATTCTCATTCTCTTTCACCAACTAGGTGGGTGTTCTTAGACCAATTGTTTGACCTCCTTGGACCTCAGATGGAGAGAATAACTTCTTCAAGAGAGAAACCAGAACTAGATAATTTCTCGTGGTTTTAGATTTCAGACCTAAAATCAAAATCATTATCTTCTTCCTATAACTGCTTTCCCCACTGAAATATTTCTACCTTTACGTTAAGAGAATAATAGAAAACAATTAAATTTTAGGGTTAGGAAGGATATTAAACGCTCTCTAGATCAATTCCTTTTCTTCATTGTAATGGATGGGAAACACATATACTTATTAAATCCTTTCTCCTCCTTAGCCCTATCAGTAATTGAGTCATATCAGTTCTCTATTGTACTGTCTCTCAGGCCTATTCATTATTTTCACTGTCATCACTCCAGAGTAGGTCTTCATTTCCTTATGTTTTAGTTCTTCCCAAAGTCACCACACTGTTTTTCTTGCCTTCAGTCTCTCTTTCACCTAAGTCTGGGAAAGCTTCCAGATTACATATCCAAAAATATTGTGATCATTATGACATGTTCTTGTGGGGAAAAAAATTTAATGGTTTTACTATGGTCAAAGGATAAGGTTCAAATTCTAAGACTAACCTGAGGAACTTCCTGTAGGTTGACTGTAACTCAACTTTCCAGACCTATCTTTCATTAACCCCTCAATAGTCAAAGCTCAGTAAATATTTATTAAGTTATTCTCCATACTTTCTAAACAGAAATCCTTTTAGGCTTGAGGTATTCAGATTTCTTTCTTTTTCTTTAAGTAGACAGGTGCAAGAGAAACAAAGCAGCTGAAAGTGAAAAACATAAGAGAACCGTGGAAAAGTGAACAGGAGGAGAATGTATGCCTTTTCTATAACTGCAGTTCTGCTCATTTTCTCCTACTAAGTTTCAGATCCTTTAATCTACCCTTAGCTTACTGTAAGTTTTCTTAGTAAGCCATACAGTTTTGTATCTTTGCACTAAACTTATCAAGATGATAGGAAAACACCTAAGTTACTGGACAGAAAAGTTTAAAGATACAAAGCAAGGTAGAAGGTTGTAAAGGACAAATGTTTGTGGAGATATTAAGTGGGATCAGATTATAAATATTTTTAAGTTTGAAGCTTGTTTTATTCCCAAAGGTTAATTCAACCACAGGGTTTCTTCAGGTTCCAAAGTGGAGCATATGCGGAATACCTTCATTTCCATGTACTCTCCATGTTTTTCCATCAATACAACCAATTTCCTCTCTCTTTACTGAAGGGATACTATTGTAGTTTTCCCACAATACAAATGCTGTAAACGCAGTCACGGACAGGGCCCTTAATCTAAATCAAGAACAGGGCTAAAGCTTTACATTTTAATCTGGTGATTTAGGAAGGTCAAGGTCACATGGCCGTGGTAAAGGTAGAAGGCACGATATTGACTCAGTGTGATTCTAAGTCATCACTTTTAAACCCTATGCTATAAAATGGACTAGGCTAACCAAAAGACGAACTGGCAGACGACAAGAAGGTTGGGGTCGGCGGAGAGAAGACAGGTCTGTCTCTGCGTCTGAACTCATGGAGAGGAAAACGAGACTGAGAACGACCCACGGTAGCCGCCATTTTGTGGGAGCCGCGCAGCCGGAAGTTCCGCCGCCGGAGGATCGCGGCGGGGTAGGGTTGTGGGGCGTGCGGCTCCAAGGCTCCAGGAGCGGGGCGTGGCCTAAGGACGGGGTTAGGGAACGTGCGGCTCGGAGGCCCGAGGCTGTGGGCGGGGCCTGAGGGCGGGGCGGGGCCGTATGCCGCCAGCCTCGCGGCTGTGGGAGGGGCCTGAGAGTAGGGCGGGCCCGTGTGCCTCGAGGCTGGGGGCGGGGCCTGAGGGAGGGGTGGGGCCGTGTGACTGGAGATTCGAGGCCGGGCGGGGCCTGAAGGCGGGGCGGGGGCGGGGCCTCACGGCTGGCGCCGGGAGAAGCTGACAGGGCCGCAGCGGCTACCCCCCGCCTCCCTTAGTCGGAACGTGCCTGAGCTGCTGCAGCAGCTGGCGCCCGACAGCGCTCGGCAGAGAGGGCTGGGGGCGGGAGATGACGGTGGTTTCCTCTCTGCTTGGCCCTCTGCGAGCACCGACTCCTTGCGGCCCCAGGGCTGCAGACGAAGCAGGTGAGATGGGCCCCCTGGGGCGTGGACCTTTCCGGTCCTGGCTCGGCCTCGTGGGCACTGTGTACTCCCGCCTACGCCCCTTGGGTCTGGACAGGTGGGCAGTGCTGTGCCATCTGCGCCCCGGCCCCGCGGCCCGCTCTCTAAGCATGCCTGCCCCCAGCCCCGCAGCGCCTGCCTGGAGCGTGTAGGACCACCTGGGAGGCTTGCGAGGGGAAGGGGCGACTCGTCTCCTCCGGAGACGGAACTACCATCCCCAGTTTGGGATGCCCTTTATTGCACGTGCGCCCACCCTGTCATTCTCGGACGCTTCCCTTTATCCCGAGGGTGGCCTCAGTATTTGCCTCTCCTGAGAGCTTCTGCCCAGGCACCCGGAGCGTTGCGCCTAATTTTCTCCCATACCCCTTTTTTGGAGCATGTAGTTACGGTGCCGTTGTGACTCCCGTCCCCTGGGAAGCTGGACGACCACCTTTTTCTTACCCTAGGCTGCCTTTCTGTTTCCACTGCTGTCTTCCCAGTTGTTGGACAGCCCATTTGGTTAGGGACTCTCTGCACCCTTATCTTGGAGGGCCAAAGTCTGTCCCTGCAGACAAGGGAAGGAGGCAGTGCTCAGCACTCCCTGTCCAGGGTCTCTAGGGAGGACTTTTGGTCCCCCGCAAGTAGGTGGGAGTGGGTGAATGGTGTGACTGTTGATGTTGAAGAGTGCCTTAATAGTGCCACATTGTATTGTTTTCCCCACAGGATATAGGATATTGGGTATTAGCGAAATTGCCTAAGAGTTTAAAGCTTTCTCTTTGAAGTTAATCAACCCTCTCCTCCCCCCATGTTCACTTAATAATAGCAGTTATTCATAATTTTAGTGGCTCGTTGATGTGATCTAAACCAAATATGAAGTGGGCAGAAGAGGTTTGTAAATACAGTAGCATTTCTCCAGTCCCTGCCCCAGTGAGTGGTGTTTTACTGTGATAGGTCAACTTGTTTGTTCTGTAACAAGCCTTGTTTTCATAGATGAAAAGACTGGATATAATTTTTTTTTTAAACTTCCCTTGCTGTGGTTCCTGTTCATTTAAAAAGAATGCTTTAGAAAACATATTTTCTTTCCGTTTAAAAAAGATTAGAATGAGATAACACTTCTAAGTAGTGTTTTTTTTTTTGTTTTTTGTTTTTTTTTTTTTGAGTCAGAGTTTCACTCTGTTGCCCAGACTGGAGTGCAGTAGCACACTCACAGTCACCACAGCCTTGACCTGCTGGGCTCAGGTGATCCTTCTACCTCAGCCTTCCAAGTAGCTGGAACTACAGGCGTGTGCCACCACGCCCAGCTACTAAGTAATTTTTATTATTTTGATTTTCCCTCAATTAGCAGATATTTTATAATACTGAAAAACATTAAAAAGAAATCTCATGGGAAGATTATTTTTTGAAGTTTTTCTTTTAACTCTCAACTAATTGAAAGTTAAATCTCACCAGTACTACAACTATTTGGCCATCACCCTAAGAAAAATGAAAGAGCACTGTCCCTTCTTAAACTTTTTTTTTAAACCACTGCTGTTGTAAGGGCCACAGGAAACTTTCCCTTCACTGAAAATCAACCCACAAAAGGCAGATTAATTGGAGAAAAGACATACAAATTTTACTAATGGGTATAGGGGGAGATACATTTAATTATTTATTTATATTTTTTTGTTGAGATGGCGTCTTGCCATGTTGTTAGGCTGGTCTTGAACTCCTGTCCTCAACCTCAAGTGATCCTCCTGCCTTGGCTTCCCAAGGTGCTGGGATTATAGGCATGAGCCACCGCACCTGGCCTATTAATAACCATTTAAGATCAAACTAAATTCAATTCAACTCTTCCTAATTGTGTGATATAAAACAAAAATTGATGACTTTATGTTGCATCCCATCTCTCTTTTTTGACTGGAGAATCTTCATACCAAGTATGGTTGAGGAACTAACACAGGATTTACTTTGTTATCCCTCTTGTCATGATTAGGACTACAACTCCTAATAGCAGCTGCTACGTTTCTTGAAGGCATACTGTGTGATGAGCTGGGTATAAAATGTTCTGTCCATGTAATATCCCTCTAAGGAAGTTTTTACTCTCATTTTACAGCTGAGGAAACTAAGGTTCAGGAAGGCTATATAGCATATCCAAGGAGGTGATAAGTGATAAGGCCCAGATCTGTTTGACTTCTTTTGCTGAACCTCCACTAGTTTAGTTAAACCTGTTGGTTAAACAAAAAAATTGGAATGCTTGTGTGGTGCAAGTAAGGGCTTGTAAGCAGTATGAATTATTAATGCTCTGGGGCAAAGAAATATAGGGAACTTTTGAAAAACATCAGAAGACTGGACTAGTTTATCAACTTCTTTAGCACTACCTTGTATACACTTCAGGACTTTAGTTGTTTAACACTTTTGTTTAGTTGTTTACCAGCTCCTTACTTCAAGTGTGGGTATCTGTACCAACCAGTAGCTTTCCCAGGATATAATTTGATGCTTACTTGGTAAACTACAAGTGCGTGAGCATTGTAGGTTTTGTGTAATATGTCGGTCACTCTTATCTGCTATCTGCTCCTAGTAGAAAAATACTTGTCCTAATTCAGATTAAGTGGAAGGTTTTTAAATGGTTTGGTTTATACCAGGGTAGCACAGAAAAAAATTCTCTTACACATCCCCAGGTATCAGTTGTTGGTGATCTCCGGGCTGCCATCTAAGTCTTTTTTAATATGATGAAGAGGTTTGAGAATTTAACTTGGATATTGTAAGTTTCAGTAAGCATGAGCTTTTTACTTTCTATCTTATGTAAGTCTACTTTAGATGGTAAACCCCGAATAACCACTTAGAAATTGCCAGTTGTCATATTAATTTCAAGATACTAATAAAAGCTGAATTGTTTTAGTTATCCAGACCACATTCATTGTCCCTGGCAGCAAGAAGAAAGTCTGATAATTTTTATAGTGTTAGCATAAATAACTTGTTCCTTGCTTTAGCTTTCTCTGAACCTCTTGAGAACATTTCCCAGCACATTTTGTGTCCTTTAACATTTTATGAACATCTTTACACATTTTGTGTTCTTGGGTTCTTAGAATATCATTCAGAAAAAAAGCAAAAAATTGTTTTTGTCCATGAACTAGATAGTGCCTGAAAAAGTACATTGATCCATGAAAGGGTGAAGGTTTATTTAAATGCAAGTTATTATTTTAGTCATTCATTAAAAAAAATTTTTTAGTGTCTCCTGTTTGCCAGGCACTGTGTTAAGTAGGGACGTAACAGTATACAAAAAACATGCATAGTTTCTGTGTTATTTAAAGTCTAGTGAGGGAAACAGACACAACTCAATTAGTTACTCTAATGCCTAGAATAATTATAAATTGAGAAAAGTGACCTACAGGTAAGGAACATGACTGTGAAAGAATTGTGGCCTGGCTATGGGGTTAGAGAAGGCCTCCCTGATAACTAAATGATTTGGAGGGTAAGTAGGTGTTAATTATGTAAAGAGTGGCAGGGGTGGGTAGAGAAGAGAACATTTTAGAATGAACTGGATGTGCAAAGTAAAGTCCCTGTGGTTCAAATGGACTAGGGCCAGTGTGTGTGACTGATGTAAAAGGAACTAAAGGTTGGCAGAATGCCATCATTTTTTCTTCTTTCTCTTATATTCTACCACAAGTTATATTTAATTTTGGTTAAGTGATTGCTCTATGCCAGATGTGATTATAAGAACTTCACTTGAATAATCTCAAGTTTTCATGTGGTAGGTACTATTATTGCCATTTCACAGATGAAGAAAGTGAGGCACAGAAAAGTTAAAGTTAGTGGTTCAGAGTTGGTAAGGGATGCTCTACTATATTCTTTTTCCTATTCTATACTCAAGTATGCTAAGTATGACCACAGGTAGAAAGGACTCTCTGGTCCCAGTGTGACTCCTCGATGGAGCCCTGAGAATTTCTGAAATTATCAGAGAATTTGCATGCTGGTGGACATTTAACAGAGACCCTATAGGCCTCTATATCCTTGTCAACATCCAGAGCTCAATTGTGAGTCGCTGGAGAGAACCACAGGCCATCACTGCAGCTGTAATATTTGCGGATCTTATTGTACTCATGTCTGATCTGAATATAGAACAGCAACATAAATATTTTGAGCTGACCTACCTTTGAGAGTAAAAATTTTATTGTTAGCAACTCCTCACTTTTTCTCCATTGTATTTTTCCCTGGTGGCAGTTGAAGAAAATATGTATATTTATTGGACCATTTAATAAGTAAAAAAAAAGTCTGGGTTTGTGAGTGTATCATTTCATCTGAAATTCTTATTGATCATTACACTGAATCTTTTTTTCCTTTTTTCCAGAGATCTGGTTGGAGTTGGAGGGTGAGAGAAAATGAATTCTTTTTCTAATTCACCAGCAGAGAACTTAACCATTGCTGTCAATATGACGAAGACTTTGCCTACAGCTGTAACTCATGGATTTAATTCCACTAATGACCCACCTTCAATGTCAATAACAAGGCTTTTTCCAGCCTTACTAGAATGCTTTGGCATAGTCCTTTGTGGTTACATAGCAGGAAGGGCCAATGTCATAACATCAACACAGGCCAAAGGACTGGGAAATTTTGTCTCCAGATTTGCACTTCCAGCTTTATTATTTAAAAACATGGTTGTACTTAATTTTTCCAATGTGGATTGGTCTTTCCTATATAGTATCTTAATTGCCAAAGCTTCTGTATTTTTCATTGTCTGTGTATTAACCTTATTGGTTGCCAGTCCTGATAGTCGATTTAGCAAAGCTGGACTATTCCCTATTTTTGCTACACAGAGTAATGACTTTGCATTGGGATACCCTATAGGTAAGTAATTTTTTATTTTTCAAGTTTTTAAAAAATTCAAGTAAGGAAGTAACAAAACATAACAAAATATATAAGCTTTTGTTAGTGACAGGTTCTTACTCTCATATCTAAGAAATCTTTCATTTTTTTCCTAAGTATGTCTTAAAATGGGATGAATTATATTTTTTTCTCGGCATCAGAGTTTGAGGATCCTTTAAACATTTACCTGACTAGGTGTGGTAGCTCATGCCTATAATCCTAACACTCTGGGAGACAGAGGCAAGAGAGTTGCTTGCCCAGGAGTTTGAGACTAGCCTAGGCAACGTGGTAAGACTTTGTCCCTACAAAAAAATTAACTGGACTTGGTGGCATGTGCCTGTAGTTCCAGCTACTAGGGAGACTGAGGTGGAAGGATCTCCTGGGCCCAGCAGGTTGAGGCTGCAATAGCCATGATTGTGCCATTGCACTCCAGTCTGGGCAACAGACTGAGATTCCTACTAAAAAAAAAAAAAAAAAAAAAAAAAGAAAAAAATCTACCTAAAATAACATCCTAATAAGATTTGTAAGTAGTTTTTCTAATAGTATTCTTTCTCTTCTTAGTAGTTACATATGAAGGAAGTTTAATTTTCAGAAGGGATCAGATTCTGATTTAAATAATGTAAAAAAAAAAAAAAAAAAAAAAGTAGGCCTGGCCAGGTGCCCTTGCTCATGCCTGCAATCCCAGTGCTTTTGAAGACTGAGATGGGAGTATCACACAAGACCAGAAACTGAAGATATACCTGGATGACATACACATCCTGTATCTATAAAAAAAGTTTTAAAAAATTAGCCAGGGCTGGGTGGGCATGGTGGCTCATACCTGTAATCTCAGCACTTGTGGAGGCTTAGGCGGGAAGATCGCTAGCACTTAGGAGTTTAAGACCAACCCGGGCAACATAGTGAGACCTCATCCCTACAAAAAATAAAAGTTAAAAAAAGAGCCAGGCATGGGTGGTGGTGCACACTTGTAGTCTTAACTACTTGGGAGGCTGAGTCAGGAGGATCCCTTCAGCCCAGGAATTTGAGGCTGCAGTGAGACATTATTATGCCACTGCACCTCAACCTGGACAGCACAGTGAGACTCTGACTTTAAAGAAAAAAAAAAAAAGGCTAGACATGGTAGTACACCCCTATAGTCCTGGCTACTTGGGAACATGGCTTTTGCCCAGTGGTTACAGTGAGCTATGATTGCACACTTCACTCCAACCTGGATGACAGAACAAAACAATATCTTTAAAAACAAAAAAAAAAAAGGTAGGCTTTTGTCTGTATAAAAATAGTCATTATTAAATGTTAGAGGTGGAATTTTGTGAATGATTTTTCCCTCCCTTATTTCTCTTATCACCTGGAATACATATTATTTTATATTAAAGATTTTTTGAGCTTGCTATTTAAAATTTTAATGTATTTTAGTTAAAGTTAATTTCTTGTTTAAGAGCAAAAATGGTGAGAGTTTTTTTTACCTTTCCAACTTTTTCTTTTTCAAAACCTTTCCAACTTTTCCTTTTTTACCTTTCTGATTCTTCAAGCAGCTCAATTTTATGTTTTAATGTGGGTATGTTTTCCTGATGAAACTGTTAATATACCAATTTGGAATGTTGGCATATCTTGAAAGGAAACGTGTTTTTCAGAACACTCTGCCACCAAGGAAATATATACTTAGGAACTCCCGATTTGTATTTTTAAATTAAAGCTCTGTGTACTTTGACCATGTATCGTAATGCGAGGCCCTGAATATTATGGATATATTCATTCATTCATTCATTCATTTATTCATTCATAGGGAACTGGTACGTACCAGTGACTGTACTAGCTGCTGCGAATATGCCTGTGAACAAAGTTCATACACATATTGGATTTACATTTTAATAGGAAAATAAATAGTAAAATTAAAATTATATCAGTTGGTGACAAGGGCCATAAAAACAAAGTAGTATCAGGGGAAAGGAGCAAGGTGGTGCTACTTGAGGTCGGGTGGTTAGTGAAGGGCCTCTTTGATGATATGTCTTCTGAGCAGAGACTTGAATTGAACTTATTCAAGGGTACAATTGAAATCTACCATTCACTTTCAAGTATCCTGTCTAGTAGTTTTATCCTCTTCCCCCAATCCTGACTTATTTCACCACTGGCACCCAAAAGATTCTAGTGAACTATACTTTCCATCTTTCTCCACCTTTGACCTTCTTCCATCTTGCTTACCAGAAAGAGAAAAATACCTAAGAAATCAAATAACTATGAATAAAGCAGGAGGTTGAAGAGAGGAAAGACTAGGCTCTTAGATAATTGAGCTATAAATAGTCAGAAATTAGATAGGTGTTCCTTTAAGGTTATTGGCTTTTAAAATGAAGTAAAGACAGTTGGAAATAAAAGCAAGCAGTTAATGTGTTTGTCTATTTCTTTGGGAGCATTGATAATGTAAATTTGTCAGGGTATTAATGATATAAGGACCTTAGAAGTGGCTCAGTGTCCTAGTGTTAAATATCTAATAAATATTGCTATATCTTACTTTAGTCGTGAGCTAGAAGTATATAGTTTCATGCTCTAATAGTTTAGTAAGCCCATAACTATAGAACTAACCTTTGTAACTTTATAGCTTATAGAATACTTTCTTACATAATTATCTTACTTGAGTAGGACAGATATTATTATCCTTATTTTCAAATAAGGAGACAGGCTTACAGCAATTCAATTATCCCAGGTCACACAGCTAGCAGGTGACTGAGACCCAAACCTACTCTTGTGGTTCCAAATCCTGGGCATTCTCTTATGCCACACAATTACATAACATGCCAATTCAATCTTCAGAAGATCCAGCCAACTTTGTAATGTATCAATTTCAGAAAGAATCAAAAGGTTTTTTTCTCTACATTATTCTAAAAACATCCCATGAAATGAATAGTAATGGAAATGACCTATTAGATGACTTAATCCATTTCCATATGGAGGCGGAATCGCCAGATTAAAAATATGATCTGCCATTTCACCCCTGCATTTCTCATGTCCTACATTAAATCAGTGAATCGGGTAACAGTCATGTTCCTAGCAACGTGCTAGCCCAAATTTCCCTGAGGATTATGTTTGTTGACTTTGAGCTGTAATTATTGTTTTGTTTTTTTAATCACAATTAGTAACACAAGTTCTCATAACATGAGTTGTAGACTATAACTTTACTAAGCACCAATAGGGTAGACAGAAGTGGTTTCTCATGTAGCTACACATGGGGAGGTGTGGCAAGAACTGAGAGGACTGAGGACCTGCTTCTGGGTGAGGTCATTTGTTATTGCTGTCTGTGCCCAGCTGCCTTCTGGCCTTCGACAGGGTAAGCAGAGAAGACTGTCTCCAGAGAGAAGATCTTTATTTCTATTTGTTTTATGGCCTGTCCAAGGAATTCCCACTCTCTTGTTCACAGATGAGCAATGATCATGTGCTATATAATCCCAGCACTTTGGGAGCCAGGAGGATCACTTGAACCCAGGAGTTCAAGACCAACCTAGGCAACATAGTGAGACCTTGTGTCTACAAAAACACACAAAAAATTAGCTGGAGTGTGGTGGTATGGGCTTGTAGTCTTAGCTACTCAGGAGACTGAAGTAGAAGGATCACCTGAGCCCAGGAGGTCAAGGCTTCAGTGAGCCATGATCGTGCTACTGTACTTCAGTCTGGGTGATAGAGTGAGATCCCAACTCAAAAAAAAGGGGAATGCTGAGGAGAAGACAGATAAGATAATGAATGCAGAAAATGATAGTCATGTTTTCTTTTCCTATATACTATAACAACTATAATGGTCTATGAAACTACATTAGGATTATTTATCTTTACTCAGTTGACAGAATAGTGCATTATTCCAGACTAAAAAAGAAGCTTATTGTTTTTTTAGAATAATTTTTTTCCCAAAGTACTTAAAAAAAAAATCCAAGTATGAGAAGAAATCAAGATTCTACCAAGGTGAAATGTTGATTTTAGCAAATCAGAATGGTTCCCTGCCTCTGTCATTAAAAGATACTAATAGAGCATAGTTAAGTCCTATAATTTATTCTTCAAACAATGCTGATGGCATAAGTACCCAGACTAATCACAATTATGCTCTAGTGCTAGAGCTGTAAACAGAAAGGAAATGAAGCATTTAACTATATGCCATTAAATAATAGAATGATCTTGCCTGTGTCTTTGTGTTACATGCCAGAGATTGAAACCCTGCAGGAATCAAAATAGGAGGCACAGTGGGTGGCTAATTTTGTCTCTTAGTTCTTCAAAGCTATATAATAACTCCTCATAATGGGATTCCCCCCCTCCAAGAACCTTATTTATAAGCATTAATTAATTAGAACTTATAAGTTGATATAATGATTATAAATCTAACTTTACTTTCTATAGGTGACTGCTTTCATGTATACTTTGCTCTGATTTGAAAAACTATCTTCAGATCAATGGCAAAAGAAAATCACTGCCAATTTATAGATAAAGATGTCATGTTAAGTAATTTTGCAAATGAGGGCAGAAGTAGATTGAAATTCCCATGTTGATTCCTATTCTTCTAATAATTTAACAAGTATTTATTTAATCATAATGTTTTACTCTCCCAGTAGACCACTTTTCCTTTGCCTTTGTACACTTGTTCAGCAGACTTAAAATAATCCAATAGTAATCTGCCTTATAATGTGTCTTAGAATGTGTTTAAAAGAAGAGATACAAAATTTCAGCTATGTCGGAGGAATTCATTCAAGAGATTTATTGTACAACATGGTGTCAATGGTTAATAATAATGTATTAGCCAGGCCCGGTGGCTCAGCCTGTAATTCTGCACTTTGGGAGGCTGTGGTGAGTGGATTGCCTGAGCCTGCGGGTTCGAGACCCACCTGGGCAACTTGGCAGGACCTCATCTCTACAATAAATCAAAAATTAGCTGGGCGTGGTAGCACGTGCCTGTAGTTCCAGCTACTTGGAAGGCTGAGGCGGAAGGATTGCTGGAGCCCAGCAGGTCGAGGCTGTGGTGACCGGGAGTCACCAGTCTAGCTGACAGAATGAGACTCCAACTCAAAAAACAAAAAACAGTGTATTGTGTTCTTGAAAATTGCTAAGAGAGTAGATTTTAAGTGTTCTCATCAGAAAAAATGATAAATATATGAGGTAATACATATATTAGTTTGATTTAGCCATTTCAATGTATATATATTTCAAAACAACATCTTGTACTTGATAAATATATATAATTTATATTTGTCAAGTAAGTTAATTTTTAAAAAATCAAAAATAAATTTAAAACTGGATATAAAAAGGATGGGAGGATTACTTAAGTCCAGGAGTTCAAGACTAGCCTGGGCAACATAGAAAGACTTTGGCTCTACAAAAACAAAAACAAAAACAAAAAATTATCAGGGAGTGGTGGTGCATGTCTGTGATGCCAACTACCCGGGAACCTGAGGGGGAAGCACTGCCTGAGCTTGGGAGGTAGAGTCTGAGGTTAGTTATGATTGTTCCACTGCATTCTAGCCTGGGCAACAGAGTGAGACACTGACTAAAAAGAAAAGGAAAGAAAGAAAGAAATGGATTAGCTGACAACAATTAGGTATAAATTGCTGTGTGTTACAAAATACATTTTTATTATATCTGAAACCTTTAACATCCATTGATGTCTTAGTTAATTTCATTCAGCAAGTATTTTCAGATTTGTTCGGCTTTGTGCTGCGGACTGGGTTATAAGATGCCTCAAGGAACTTAGAATTTGTTGAGGTGGCACTGTATAAAGCAAAGTACCATGGCATTCCAGAGAAGGAGAGATGAATGATGTAGATTGAAGACTTGGTAGAAGAAGCAAGACCAGAGACAGGCTGTAAATGGTAGGCAAGCCTTAAGTAAAAAAGGAAAGACGCAAGAAGTTAAAGGGTGATGGTATGGCCAGTGTGTAGAGCTAGTAATTATGAACACGGTGTTTGTCTGGTATAACTATGCTATTAAACTGGCTGGCAGAGTCTTTGCACTAAGGAACAGTCAGAGATGAGTTGAATAAATAAGGGGCCAATTATGGAGACTGGGCTGCAGATGTCAAAAGGAAAGTTTTATAGCTATTCTGGTAGGAGATGAGAAAATCTTAACATTTGGAAGTTAAGATTTGAATGATACTGTTAGCAGTGAGTAAAATGCATGAAGGATGTGGTTGAGAAAAAACAAACAAATGTTGGTTGGTAGACACATGAAGTCATCTAATTTTGACATTTCTGACTAATGATGTTAGTAGGAATTAAGAGAAAATACAAAAGATCCTGCAAAAGAAAAAAATACTTGGTGACTGGCTAGCCATCAGAACTGTTGCTCAAATTTGCACAGAACTCTTAAAACAACGTAAAGCTCATTACGTGGAGGTGATTAATTGCTAGTGTTCCAGGAAAGTAGACTCCTGGGAAAAGGAGCTTTGAGTAGATCACAGAACTGTATAGCCGTGTTGTCAAAGGAAACATTTGGCATTTTATTGCGGTTGCTTAGGAAAAATTCTTGGGTACAGATTGAAAACACAAAACTTTTCCAAAGTATGCACTCTATTTAAAAAGTTGAGTGGTGGGCAAGTATGAACATCTTTCTCTTGAGACAGAATATCTAATCAAAGTGTAGCTATCTAGAGATAGTTAGCAAAAGTGGTGCTTTTTACTCAAAAGAGGAAACCTTACGAAACATGAACAGAAAACCACTAAGTTATATAACTAGCGTATCTAATTTGAAAATCTATGGAAAGACTTTATGAAATTTTGTGTAATCAAGTAGTTTTTAACCACTGCTTCATTTTGGAAATAGTATAGACCTCCGAATATACTTAACTAAGAAAATGGGGATTGAATTTTTTAAAAAGGATACATTTTAGATTCTGAGAAAAAGGTGAACTTCTGAAAGTTATATAACCTAGTTACATAACTTTAACGGGACTTGAACTGAACTTATGTTTCCTGAGTAAGTAAACAAATGTATTTTCCTACCTGTGTCTCTTTATCTTAATGTAAATTGAGGAACCTAATCTTTTAGATTTTTTCACATGATTGCCTCTCTCATTGTGAATGATTGTGGTTGTTCTCTTATCTTTCTTTTTCAACTTCAAATCAATTACGAATCAGCCTTTGTATGCATTAGATTGTATAATTTCTAAGACCCATTGCCAAAAATGTGCCTAGAGACCAGATTGTTTATTCCAAGGCTCTGAGTTACTGCAGTCCACCTGACACCAGGCCACCAGCCCTCATATCCACAAGGAAACTGCTAGAAGTTGGATCTGCTAGGTAGGAGGAATAAATTCAAGAGATCTATTGTACAACATGGTGACAATGGTTAATAACAATGTACTGTATTCTTGAAAATTGCTAAGGAGAAGATTTTAAGTATTCTAATCAGAAAAAATGATAAATATATAAGGTAATAAATATGTTAGTTAGTTTGATTTAGCCATTCCACAATATGTATATATTTCAAAGCAACATCTTGTACATGATAAATATATGTGATTTGTATTTGTCAATTAAATTAATTTTTTAAAAAGCAAAAATAAAGTTAGAAGTAGATATAAAAAGAAATGGATGGGAGGATAGCTTAAGTCTCGGAGTTTGAGACTAGCCTGTGAGACACAGAGAGACGTCATCTCTACCAAAAAAAAATTAGCTGGAAGTGGTGGTCACCCACCCCTGTCATGAGATTAGGGCATACATCTTATGCAGAGTTTAGATTCTAATATACTCAATCCCTTGGAAAAATTCCTTACATTACCACTAAAACACAGTACACATCCTCTGTCTATATCGTATCATTTCTCTTAAGTCTAACACAGCCAGATTTCTTTTCCTTTTTTCTTTTTTCTTTTTTGAGTTGGGGTCTCTGTCACCCAGGTTGGAATGCACAATTTTTCATTCATAGCTCACTACAGCCTTGACCTCCTGGGCAATTCTTCCGCCTTAGCCTCCTAAATAGCTGAGATACAAGCAAGAACCACCATACCCGGCTCTTTTATTATTATTATTATTATTTTATTTTATAGTAACAAGGTCTTGCTTTGTTGCCAATGCTGGTCTCAAACTCCTAGGCCCAAGCAATCATTTTGCCTTGGCCTTGCAAAGTGCTGGGATTACAGGCTTGAGCCGTTACACCCGGACCAGATTTTTTTCTCTAGCATCGTTCTCATTCAGGGAACAACAGGTAAAATAATTAGTTTCACTTGGAAACATGCTATAAGGGGGAAAAAATGAAGTTCTTATTTTCCCAAGAGGATTAGTTGAATTAGTGCTAGTTAAATGTGCATTGATGTGACTCCACTGTATTTCCCTCCCAAACATTTCTTAGATTCACCTTCCTATCTCTACCTCTTTAGCATCTTCACTGGGCATTCTTGAAGAGTCTGTTCAGTTTCCCGGAGTCTATACCTCACGTTAGCAGGCGTAGATAGGACTGGCTTCCTCAGAGCTACTGTGGGAAACTGTTAGACTGTCTCTCTGTTGTTAAAAACCTCTTTGAGGTTCAGGCTGTCTGGCTAGCCCACTCATCCTCATTGCTGTCATCTGCTGAACTCACTCAGGTCATTTCACCCACATTCATTGAAGACCTTAATATCCTACCCACTGTCATCTTCTTTATCCCTAGTTTTATCATTATCTTGTTTGACTTTAGCCTTGTGACCTACCTGTTAAATTGTTTGTCCTCTGTGTTCCTTGGCCTCATCTTCTCCTGTAATGCTTTCCTTTAATCTGTGTCAGCCACCAAGTCCCACAACCAATTCCTGGACCAATTCTCAGATTCCACAACCATCTGAGAAACAGTTAACTGAATAGCTCACTATCTGACTTGCTCTCAACTCCTGCACTCCTAGCCATGCCTAATTCTTGGTCTCTGACTCCTCCAAGCCCTGTCAGCCAACACCTTCCCCTCTTCACCTTTTCTATGCTGTGTGGACTCCAACAAGTGAGTGCTCATTTTTAGTTCCTTATCTCCTCTCTGGTCCTCTGTGATCTGACCACTCCAGTAAAACCGCTCTCTCCATGGGTACCAATAACCACTTTGTTGTTGTCACTTCTTTTATATATATATATATATTTTTTTGTTTTTGTTTTTTTTGTTTTTTTTTTTTGAGTTGGAGTTTCACTCCATTGCCCAGACTGGAGTGCAGTGGCCGCTCCCACACCCAGCTAATTTTTTTGTTTATTTTTTTGTTTATTTTATTGTAGAGACGTGGTCTTGCCAAGTTGCCCAGGCTGGTCTTGAACCCACAGGCTCAGGCAATCCACTCACCTCGGTCTCCCAAATTGCTGGGATTACAGGCTGAGCCACCAAGCCCAGCCTAAAATTTATTTTCTAAATTAGGCTAATGAGGTCATTTGGAACTATTTTGATTAATTTATAATCTTTATAATTAAGCATGGAAAATGTTATATATGGTTATATATTTTTGTGGCAATCTTTCTAAAATCAATATTCTTGTTTTACAGTTGAAGCTTTATATCAAACTACATACCCAGAATATCTCCAGTACATTTACTTGGTGGCACCGATATCTCTTATGATGTTAAACCCTATCGGGTTTATCTTTTGTGAAATCCAGAAGTGGAAAGACTCTCAAAATGCTTCTCAAAACAAAGTAAAAATTGTGGGACTTGGACTTCTGCGTGTATTACAGAACCCAATTGTGTTTATGGTTTTTGTTGGCATTGCCTTCAATTTTATTCTTGATCGAAAGGTGCCTGTATATATAGAAAATTTTCTTGATGGACTTGCCAATTCTTTTTCTGGTTCAGCCCTCTTTTATCTTGGTCTAACAATGGTAGGAAAAATAAAGAGACTGAAGAAGTCAGCTTTTGTTGTACTAATTCTTCTCATCACAGCAAAACTGTAAGTTTCACTTGTTGAACTGGGAATTGTAGTTTGTGAAAGCCTTCCTTAGCCAACTTGTATAGAATGTGTCTGCAAATGTTTTCTCCTTTGAATGTTAATAATTCCTCCCTATAGAGTAGTTGTGATTTAAAGGAAAATATCATGTTGGTGTATTGTGAAGTCATTTTTTTATTCCTTGTGGTTATTCTTTCCAATTTACTGTTAGAGGATAAGGATGATTGGCTTCCTTTTTATGTTTTATTGTTTCCCTTTTCCAGGCTTGTGCCACCATGCCCAGCTAACTTTTCTTGATTTGTTGTAGAGACGAGGTCTCCCCAAGTTGCCAGGCTGGTCTCAAACCCTTGGGCTCAGGCAGTCCTGTTACCCCTGCCCCACAAAGTGCTGGAGTTACAGGCGTGAGCTACCGTGACAGACTTGATCATATTTTTGAAGGCATTTTGCAGTATTTCTAAGTTTGTTAAATTCATTAAATTCCCAATGGCAAAAGCATCTTAGTAATAATGAGAACGATAGTTGTTAATATAAACTTTTTTTTCATGCATTTGGGGAAACTATTTTGTAATTCTGAAGTCCATGGTACTTTCTAAATGTTGATAAGTCAGGGCGTGGTTATCAGCCATCTGATCCTAGTCTGTCCAGTGAAACGTTGTCAGCTCCTTGGTTATTAGTACTGGAGTTATACTTAATGGTTTTATGGTGCAGTTGATATAATTTTACTACAACATTATCCCAAAGTACTTGAGGCATACTTAACTATGAAATTTAGCTCTTTTTTTTTTTTTTTGAGTTGTAGTCTCATTCTGTCACCCATGCTGGAGTGCCATGGCACACTCATGGCCACCCCAGAATTGACCTACTGGGCTCAGGCTATCCTTCCGCCTTAGCCTGCCAAGTAACCGGAGCTACAGGCGTGTGCTACCACACCTGGCTGATTTTTTAATTTATTGTAGAGATGAGCTCTCATCAAGTTGCCCAGGCTGATCTTGAACCCCTGGGCTCAGGTAATCCTCTCGCCTTGGCCTCCCCAAATGCTGAGATTATAGGCTTGAGCCACAGCCCCGGGCTGAAATTCAGCTCTTATACTGGTAGCTAAACTCATGAGACCATTGCAATATCATATATTTATATTTTCAAAATATAAAAGTGGATTAAAGTACTAAAAATTATTTGTGGTGACATTCTGCTCCTCAGAAACAAAGTATTAATTAGTATTGTCACAATATTAAATATAGTTTTAACAATAATAGTTATTAACTTATTCTTATAATAGAATTTAAATATTGTAATTTAGGCTAGGTGTGGTGGCTCACGCCTATAATTCCAGCACTTTGGGAGGTGGAGGTGAGAGGATTGCTTGAGCTCAGGGGTTCAAGACCAGCCTATGCAACTTGACGAGACTTTGTCTCTACAATAAATCAAAAAATTAACTGGGCATGGTGGCACGTGCCTGTGATTCCAGTTACTTGGAAAACTGAGGTGAAAGGATTGCCTGCGACCAGCAAGTCGAGACTGCAATAGCCATGATTGTGCCACTGTACTCCAGACTGGGCAACAGAGTTAGACTCCAGCTCAAAAACAAAAACAAAAAATTCTAATTTTCAAAACTTGAAGGGGGAGTTGATTTTTATTAGATATTTCATTTTTTAAATTAAAAGAAGAAGGCTGTGTGTGGTAACTCACACCCGTAATCCCAGCACTTTGGGAGGCTAAGGCAGGCAAATTGCTTAAGACCAGGAAGTTGCCTGGCCTGGGCAACATTGTGAAACCTTGTGTCTCAAAAAATAATAATAGGCCAGGTGCGGTGGTTCACGTGTATAATCTCAGCACTTTGGGAGGCCCAGGTAAGAGGATTGCCTGAACTCAGAGGTTCAAGACCAGCCTAGGCAACTTGGCGAGACATCATCTCTACAATAAATCAAAAAATTAGCCAGACGTGGTGGCGTGTGCCTGTGGTTCCAGCTACTTGGAAGGCTGAGGCTGAAAGAAAGTAAGCGTGCCACTGCACTCCAGCCTGGGCAATGGAGTGAGACCCCCATTCAACAACAACAACAACATAATAATAATTTAAAAATTAGCCAGGCATGGTGGTATGCGCCTGCAATCCCAGCTAATTGGGATGCTGAGGTAGAAGGATGCTTGTGCCTGGAAGGTCAAGGCTGCTGTGAGCTGTGATTGTTGTGATCATGCCACTCACTGTAATCCAGACTGGTCAACAGAAACCCTGACTCAAAAGAAAAAAAAAATGGATTACCTGAACCCGTGGGTTCGAGACCAGCCCAGGCAACTTGGTGAGACCTCGTCTCTACAATACACAAAAAATTAGCTGGGTGTGGTAGCGCATGCCTGTAGTTCCAGTTACTTGGAAGGCTGAAGCAGAAGGATCGCTGAAGCCCAGAAAGTCGATGCTGGTGTGACCGTGTGTGTGCCACTGCACTTCAGCTAGGGTGACAGAGTGAGACTCCAACTCAAAAAAATAAAAGAATGATTTGCATAACAAATTATATTTTTGCCTCCTAATCACAGATGTGTGAAGTATTTCCAGAATATTGTTAAATTTTAAATGGCTCCCAAGCTGAATTCTTGATTCTTTCAACAAAATGTGCAGAGGAAGGCATACCTATAGCATATGCATGCAATTAGATGTACTTTCCAGGCAGGAGAAGAAGCATAACCTCATGCCAAGTTCACTAGGGCAATCTACTCCTTGGGGACCAGCATGCTTTGATATCAGGTAAATGATGTATTTCTTCTTTCTTCAGGCTGGTACTTCCACTTCTATGCAGAGAGATGGTGGAACTCTTGGACAAGGGCAACAGTGTAGTGAACCATACAAGTTTATCGAATTACGCATTTTTGTATGGTGTCTTTCCAGTAGCACCAGGCGTGGCTATCTTTGCAACACAGTTCAACATGGAAGTGGAAATTGTATGTATATACTACTCCCTAAGTTTAGTGTGGTGTTTAGTATAAAAATTGATTTTTAAATTCATTGTCAGATTCTAAACACAGAAAGCAACATTTTTAAATGAGAATTTGATGTCCTGTAAGCTCCCTTATCATAAGTAATGCCATCATGTAGTATGTAACAATAGTTATTTAATTTGAGGTCTTAATTCAGCCATGAGTTTTTTCATGTCTTTTATAGTTTATATTATTTTATTTCTGTACTTATGCCTAAACCTCAAAGTTATCTACAGAAGGGTAACCTTTGAAATTTTGAGGGAAAAAATTCTGTTTCAGTCATCGATAATTCAACAACTAGATGCAAAAATAGTACATAATCAACTGCAACAAATAGCTAAAATCAAATAACACCAAATTAGTAACAGTGTCTAAGTGTATTGTACATGCTATCTACTGCATTAGAGTAAATATAATATGAAGGAACTAAATTGTTTAATGAAGGTCAGTTCTATTATTTAATCTGTATTGTAATTTTTCTTTTTTTTTTCTTTTTGAATTGCTTTTTTGTCCTGAATTTTATGAAATAGGATGGAAGGAATCTGTTCATATGTTTAATTAGATCACTGGTAGGGTTTACTTTCTAGAACCTAAAAAATAACCATCAACAGTGAAATTTCTAGTATTTGTTAGGTATAAATACAGATTGAAGTAGAAGAGGAGTCAGGGGAACTTAACTGTTTTCTTTTAAGGCCTTTCAGAAAGGGGAAATATGGTATTGGATAACATGCTGGATTTTATAATGTCTTTACTGACTCTCATCTTTATTATTTTAGAATGCTTTAGTATGCTGTGGATATTTAAAGTTTCAGGTAACTGTTTAAGGCCTGGCATAGTGGCTCAAGGTGAGAGGATCACTTGAGGCCAGGAGTTCGAGACCAGCCTGGGCAACATAGTGAGACATTGTCTCAATAAAAATAAAAAACATCAGCCAGATATGTTAGTTTATACTTGTAGTCCCAGCTACTCGAGATGCTGAGGCAAAAGGATCACCTGACCCCAGGAGTTTGAGGCTACGGTGGACTATGATTGTACCACTGCCCTCCAGCCCGGGCAACAGAGCAAGACCTGTTCTAAAAATAAATAAATAAAACAATAATAATAATAAAAAATAATTGTTTAAGTGAGATTGTGACTTGTCAGTTTGACTTCATTGTTGCAGATAACCTCAGGGATGGTAATAAGCACGTTTGTGTCTGCTCCAATCATGTACGTGTCTGCCTGGTTACTGACCTTTCCCACTATGGACCCCAAGCCATTGGCATATGCCATCCAGAACGTTAGTTTTGATATAAGTATTATCAGTCTGATCTCCTTGGTAAGTATGTTTCATTGTAAAAATGAATGGAAACCACAGAATGAGTTTTGAGAATAGCTTGGTAATAGAAAGTGTTAAAAATCTAGTTTCTTATGAAATAGAGAAATATCAGCTTTTTTTTTCTTTTGCTTTTTTTTTAGAGTCTCAGTCTGTCACCCAGATTGGAGTGTAGTGGCACACTCATGGCTACCGCAGCCTCGACCTGCTGGGTTCAGATGATCCTTCTGCTTCAGCCTTCCAAGTAGCTGGAACCACAGGCACACACCACCATGCCTGTGTTAATTTATGTGTAGCTAATTTTTTGATTTATTGTAGAGATGTGTTCATGGCAGTTTGTTCAATATGGTCGCGAACTCCTGAGCTCAGGCAGTCATCTCGCCTCTGCTTCCCAAAATGCTGGGATTACAGGCGTGAGCCACCATACCCAGCTATAATATCAGCTTTCTTCTTAGCTGAGTTTTGTCTTTCCAATTGGGAGACTTTTATAGCAGACAGGGCATGATATTTAGTCAGACCTGGGTTTGACTCCTGGCCCTAACACAAACTAACTATATGTCTCTGTGCAGTTACTGTAACCTCTCTAAGCTTCAGTTTCCTCCACAATAAAGTGATAATAGTTTCACATATTTCCATGGGTTGTTTTAAGGGTTAAATAAGGTAATATATGTGAAAAATATTCTGTGAATGATGAATCTCCACAGTCACTAGCTGTTATAGAATCATAGAATCAGAAAGGATCTCTGGGATCAAGTCTATCTGCCTGTTTAGTGTTTAGGTAACTTTGCAAATTGGATATATGTAGCTCAAATTAAATTATTAAGCATCTGACAACAGAGTATTTTACAGATCAAGTAGCCTATTTAATTCCAATAGTATTCTGGCATATAGAATTCCAATAGACAATGTGTATAGTTAAAGAAAAGAAAGTGGTGGCCAGCCATGATGGCTGATACCTATAATCCCAATACTTTGGAAAGCTGAGGTGGGAGAATCACTTGAGGTCAGGAATTTGCTATGGACAATATAACAAGACCCTGTCTCTACAAAAAGTAAAAAATTAGCTGGGCACGGTGCTCAGGACTGTAGTCCAGTTACTCAGGAAACCGAAGTGAGAAGATTACTTGAGCCCAAGGGTTCAAGTCTGCAGTGAGCTATGGTTGTGTCACTGCCTTCCAGCTCGGGCAACAGAGTGAGATCCCAACTCAGAACAAAAAAAAAAAGAAAAGAAAAAGGAGGTGGTAATGAAGGTATTTATTGCAACAAATACATGTGTGATTAATGTAATTTTTAAAGAAATTCTACTGCTGACACATATTCTCTGGAGAGAGAGACTATATTAATTTTAATTGGCAATGAGGAGAGAAAGAAGGAA
Source organism: Carlito syrichta (assembly GCF_000164805.1). Taxonomy (NCBI): domain Eukaryota; kingdom Metazoa; phylum Chordata; class Mammalia; order Primates; family Tarsiidae; genus Carlito; species Carlito syrichta. Next base: position 53,140 of record NW_007252194.1, on the reverse strand, counting down.
ATTAACCCAAATACTTAACTGGTTATTATGTAGGTGGACTAGAAACCCAGTCCTTTTAAGTATGAGGAATGTAAAATGATTTGATCTTAGGTTGGGTAGTATGTGTTTTTTGAAGTAAGATAGCCTAGAATTTAGATTCTCTCATGAGCCAATATGGTAGACATTGTAAAGAAAGAAGTTAGAATAGTGCATTATAACTGTATCTTCCACTAAAATTCCTTTTCTGAGTAGTTAACTGTGACTCTGCATCTCACTCCAGCCACTGAAGATATGCATAGTTAGAACATGGCCTTTGTCAAGGCATTCATTCTTAAAGATTCTATAATTTTTAGACAGTTAATTTATTATGGGATCACTCCATGCTTTTTATTTTACTTTGAATATAGTAATTTATGTTGTTTGGAACTAGACAAATTAAAGTAGATAAAACACTGGCATTTATTTCTGAACCAGGATAAAGAGAATTATTTAAAGAGATGAATCAATGTGTTACTTAAAAAGTATTTATAAATATTAAGAAACATGAATAACCTCTGAATCTTTTGTCTTCAAGATCTGGTCTCTGGCTATTCTTCTTTTGAGTAAGAAATACAAACAGCTTCCTCATATGCTTACAACTAATTTACTCATTGCTCAGGTTAGTGAAAGTACAGAACTATGTTTTTCTCATGGATTCTATGGAAAAAATGAATTTGCTAGTTTTTTCAGTTTTAAAGTCAGGTGTATTACTAAGTACAGTTAATAACAATTTACTTACAATGAGTTTATGCCTAATATATTAAATATTGCTATCTAAAACTGAGGCTAATAATGGCATTTGAGGATAACTTTGCATTTTTTAATAAAAATAGTTGAATCATTAAAATTGAACTTTCTCACAATCTTGTCTTTCTAGTCAATCTTTGCATGTCTCAAAATATATGGAAAGAAATTTCACATTTTCTATGTAAACCATTACTAAATACAGTTATAAGATTGATATTTAGAATATAGTGATCATCTGTTTCAATTGAAAATGTTCATTATTCAAACTCTGTATTGAAAGGGTTTTTTTTAATCCTAAAGCTTGACGTTTTAGTATAACTAGTATGTTATACTTGATCATTACTCAGCAATAATTTTAAATGAATGATTATATTTGCTGTAAATAAGACTTATATGAATATGACTGGCTAAATAGTGATTTTCTGTGATAGTATTGAATTATATGGTTTTCTTAGCTATTCACAAAGTCTTTTAATAATTTTTTCTTTAGTCTATTGTCTGTGCTGGAATGATGATATGGAATTTTGTTAAAGAAAAAAATTTTGTTGGACAAATTTTGGTGTTTGTTCTATTGTACAGCTCCCTCTATAGCACCTACCTGTGGACAGGTAAGTTGGATCGTGAGTGGAAATTGAGGTCTGTTCCCCTCTCCCCCTTCCCTAACAGTCCTTAGCTTCTAGTGGTCTGGTTGAAGTCTGGTAGTTCAGGAAGGAGGCAGTCACTCGGGCAGTTATGCCCACCATCATAGACAGTCTGCAAAACTGAGTTCTGTTTCCTGATGCCGCTTTCTGTTTCTGCCTGGGCTCAGGGTCTTGTCCAGTCACATGGTCCTTTCCTCGGGGTCTTTGGCTCTAGGTCACTGTCAGCATGGCTCCCCTTTGGAGATAACAAGGGCAGGTACAGGAGGCAGGAGGAGAAGGGAGGAGATGAGCAGAAATGCAAGAGTTGTGTCCCAGAGCTCACTGTCAGAGTCCTGCTGAACAGAAAAATTCCTGCTCTGCCTCAAGCAAGTTACTTCACTTTGGAAGCCTGTTTCCTTGTCTATAAAACTGCGCTACTGCACCTGACAGAATTATTTTGAAGATGAAATGGAATAGGAATACTTATGTCTGGTACATGGTAGGCAGTCAACAAATGAAACTATGTTTGTTATTAAATAGACGGAAAAGAGATAATGTGAGAACAAGAAAACTAAGAGAATAGAAAGATATGGAAATAGAGGAAGACCTAGTAAGAAAGACTGTTTCTCTTTTCCAATGAGTCCAGAAAGGATATTCAGAATGTTTTAGCATGTTGCTGTTCTGAAGTATAATATTTATTTGGATGCATACATTCTGGTACATTTCATGAAAAATCCTACCTGACTGTTTTATAGTCATACCACAAATTTGAACCTGCAAAATGACACATAAAAGGAAATTGTAGATAGGTAGGAGGTGAGTGTCAGGAAATGGCTGCGGAGGATAGACTTTTGATTTCATGCCTTAGGATCAAAAGCAAGTCTCATCCAAGTCAACAGTTTTTTGAAATGAAGCAACAGTGTAGTGAGGAATTGCTGAATGAAAAATTCAGCCCAAACAGAAGACAGTTTGTGCTTTCTAAAGGCAAGCAGCATGAGAGGTTTCGTGAGATGACAAGTTAAAATAGTCTAGAGATTTTATATTTCCAGATATAGAAGGATCAATTTGATCTCTAATAACTAGGTTTAATCAGGTTACATTTATAATGAGAATAAGAGAGTAGCAAGTAGATCAGTGTATCAAAAAGTGCCATGTCTCTCTAAAACCCTCTTCAAACATGCATGCCAAAATCTGTCCAAAAAAGTTGTTTGGAATTCTCTAACCTTGATAAAGGTGCCCTGTAGCCCTCAGGTTATTATAATACAATAGAATTTTAGACCTGAAAGTATCATTTTAAATCATCCTGTTCTGCCATTTTCAATTTCACTCATTTGCATACCACCCTCACAATTTTTGCCATATCTGCATACCACCTCTTCTTTTTTTTTTTTTGTCTTATGTTGGGGTCTCACTCTGTCACCCAGGCTGGAGTGCAGTAGCGTGATCATGGCTCAGTACACCCTCAACCTCCTGGGGTCAGGCGATCTTTCCACCTCAACCTCCTGAGTATCTGGGACTACAGGCAGGCGCCACTACACAAAGCTAATTTTTTAATTTTTTGTAGAGATGACCTCTCACTCTGTTGCCCAGGTTGGTTTCAAACTTCTGGGCTCAAGAGAATCTCCTGCCTTGGTCTACCAAATGCTGAGATTACAGACGTGAGCCACTGCACTTGACCTTTTTGTTTTTAATTGACTTACTTTTTTTACTTTCATCAATTGAGACTTATATAAATAAAATCTCAGGCTTTATGTGCTAATTAATTTTTCTTAAGTACACATTAAAATAAATGCATAACTAGTCCAACATTTTCACCTTTGTGCCACCTGTAGTTCCTATACCTTAGAAAACACTGGTCTAGTTTAGATCCTTCATTTAAATAGGCCCAGAGGGAGCCTGGCTCCAAGGTGAACATAATGGTGGAAACTGGGCCATAAAATATTCTACAGAATGAGAGCTACACATATCAGAGAAACAAGAAACTCGAGTCGTGGTCCTTGAATCCATTGTGCCTTCCAGATACTAAATGAGTAAAATAAACTGCCTCCCTATATAAGCTACCATTACTTTGCTTTTTTACTGTCACTCATAGCTGAGGCTAACTGGAATACATTGATTGTCACAAAGTTAAGGTCTGGAAGACCTACCATGAACAGCTTCCCACGGGATTTATAGTGATCCTTTGGAGTTTATTTTTGGGGTGAGGGTAAGTGTGGCTGAAGGAGAGGAGATAAAGAAAATGTATAGACTGGCCGTGGTGGCTCATACCTGTAATCCCAGCATTTTGAGATTGCTTGAGTTCAAGAGTTTGAGACCAGTCTGGGCAACATGGTGAGACCTCTTCTCTACAAAAAATAAAAAAATTAGCATGGCATGGTGGTACATGCCTATAGTCCATGCTACTTTGGAAGCTGAAACTGAAGCATCTCCTGAGCTCAGGAGGTCAAGTCTGTGGTGAACTGTGAGTGTTCCACTGCACTCCAGCCTGGGAGACAGAGTGAGACTCTAACTCAAAAAAAAAAAAAAAAAGGCCTGGGCACGGTGACTCACACCTGTAATCTCAGTACTTTGGGAGGCAGAGGAGAGAGGATTGCCTGAGCTCAGGGGTTTGAGACCAGTCCTGGCAACTTGGCTGCTCCTCTTGTCTACAAAAAATAAAAAATTTAGCTAGGCATGGTAGTTAGTGCATGCCTGTAGTCCCAGCTACTTGGAAGGCTAAGGTGGAAGGATTGCTTGGGCCCAGCAGGTCGAGGCTGTGGTGGTCATGAGTGCCACTGTACTCCAGCCTAGACTACAGAGTGAGACGCCAACTCAAAGAAATAAAATAAATAATAAACAAGTAGGCCCAGAAAGTTAAACTGATTGAGGCCAGAGCTCTCAGCTTTGTCGGAGTTCCAGGGCTGGATTCTACATGTTAATATATGTTTCTTTTCACAAGGCAGGGATGATAAACATTGGAATTTTAAAGACTGTCTGTGCTACTGTAACACAGAAGGCACACTTTTGTGATGTGTTACTTGTTTCCCTAGCACTTTGTAAACCTGAAACTTAGGGTATACAAATAAATATATTGAAGGGGGAGCAGTGGTAGAGAAAAACAATTCTTAAGGACCCCAATGTCAATTTATATTAATTCTAGCAGTGTTATTTAACCTGTAGAATCTTAAATCTAGGAGTGAATTCTTTATGTACAGCTAATATGCAACAATAAAACCAAAGCAAATTCACAGATTCTATTCCAAAAAGACAACAAGCCCAGTAACTTAGTAACGTTCATTAACATGGCCAAGGATCTTTTGTAAGTCACCGCTTGAAATGTAACCAGAACGCTCTTCTCTGCTAAGGCTTTTTGGAGCTTGACTTGCCTTTATTTTCATATGTGGGATTATGACCTGGCTATCTCACTGCTTTTCTTTCTTCAGACTATCCCAGAACCTTCATTCAGACTGTGTGTTGTGATTTCGTTTGACCTCCACTTAATATAAAACCAAATGTAAGCTCTGAAACTCGTGAGATTGCGCTTTGGTTATATGGTGGACACACAGATGACTATCACTGAAAATAAGCCAAAAAGACTTAAAATTTCTTATAGAAATTTCTCGATCCTGAAGTATGTGTCTTAGGAACCCTAGAGGTCCACAGATCAAAATTTAGGAAACACGGATAGAGTTGAAGGCCTTATCATGTCGGATGTCTGGGTTTCTAGTCCCACTCTGCCCTCTGCTGGCTGTGTGACTTGGGCAAGGTCTCTTTTCCATAGCTGTAAATAAAATGAAGGTGCTAATTTAAAACAGAGGTCCTTTCCAACCTTAAAGTTCTAAGATCCTATAGCTATGTAGAATTTATTAAAGTGTTACTTGTATAAATAATTACTTATATGGTATAAAGAAAGGTATGACTTAAAAATATTTGTGCTTATTTATTTTTATTTATGTTTTTGCTTTTTTGAGTCTGGGTCTTACTCTGTTGCCTAGGCTGGAGTCCAGTGGTATGATCACAGCCACCACAACCACTGCTGGGCTCAGGTGATCCTTCTGCCTCAGCTTCCCAAGCAGCTGGGACAACAGGCACACACCACCACACCAGCTAATTTTTAAATTTATTATAGAGACAAGGTCTCACCACGCTGCCCAGGTCACAAACTCTTTGAGCTCTGGAGCTCAAGCATTCCTCTTACCTCAGCCTCTCAAATTGCTGAGATTATAGGTGTAAGCCACCAGGCCAGCTGTGTTTATATTAATCCATTATTACATTTGATACATCACTACATTTTCTAGAAACATAACCTGAGTAAGAGTTGCCTATACTTCTTAGTACCAGCAGAGTGGAGGTGTTTTTTTTATCTTTAGAATTGTTCTGTATAGAGTTAAAAAAATTTTTTTTCAACTATACATTAGATTGAAAACACATGAGTCAAAAGAACACAATGATTAGGGCTTATCCTCATAGATGAGACAAAAGATTTGAGTAAAGAAATAATACAGAAGGGAAAATATGAATGATTTTGAATTAAGAAAACTTGCTTCAAAATATTGGGGACAGAATTTATTTAAAAGCAGTAAATCTTAGGTCAAAAACTGCAGATGATGACTACTACTGAATTAAAGCTCCCTGATGTCTGATCAACATGGAGTAATTATCTCTCAATCTTCTTGTTCTTAGGCCTTCTAGCAATTTCTCTGTTTCTTTTGAAGAAGCGAGAGAGAGTACAAATTCCTGTTGGAATCATCATCATATCTGGCTGGGGGTAAGTTGTAAGTTTTTGGCTTGCTGACATGTTTCCATATACACAGTTGCTATTCATGTTCTCTCCATAAACCTTGTTATTACAGAATTCCTGCTCTCCTCGTTGGTGTTCTTTTGATAACTGGGAAACATAATGGAGACAGCATTGACTCAGCCTTCTTTTATGGAAAAGAGCAGGTGGGCAGAGTTTAGTGGCAGTTTTCTTGAGAATGTCTCTTTTTAGCTTGCTAATAGGTCTTGCTATACTTACACCAATATTAATCTTGAAAATCTGTCTCACCTTATGGCTTATCATGCTTGTGGTCCTGTATTACTTTCTCATACCTCAAAATATGGGAAACATTTTGCACGTCTAAGTTCATTTTTAGCTGAAGATTTTTAAATGTATGAAACCCATGGAGCCTTCCAAAACACACTTAGGAATTATGTTTCCTCTATTGGAGGAAAGAATGATTAATTTAAAGCCATTTAATAAGTTAGCAGTAATAATGAAGGTCAAATAATTGACTTTTAATCCTATCGTAAATGTAAATTTCAGAACAAAACGTGCCTGGAAAAGTGTGTTTGAAAAGCTATAGAGTGACTGGGCTCAGTGGCTCAGCCTGTAATCCCAGCACTTTGGGAGGCTGAGGTGAGTGAATTGCCTGAGCCCGTGGGTTCGAGACCAGCCCCGGCAACTTGGCAAGACCTCTTCTCTACAATAAATCAAAACTTAGCTGGGCATGGTAGTGTGCGCCTGTAGCTCCGGCTACTTGGAAGGCTGAGGCGGAAGGATAGCCGGATCCCAGCAGGTCGACGCTGGGGTGGCCATGCACTCCAGCTTGGGTGACAGAGTGAGACTCCAACTCAAAAAAAGAAAAGAAAAGCTAGAGAGTAAGAGGCTTGTGGGACCTCCTGAATTCTTTAGGGGTAGGACCCAAGGATGTGTGTTTTTTAAAAACCTCCCAAATAATTTTGATTTCTGTTTTGATTCTGTTTTGCAATGTTGAATCTCATTGAGTTTTTGTGAGGCTTAATAAGCTTATCCATATGAAGGACTTAAGAGTTGGCATCTGGTTAGTGCTCAAGAAATCTTAGCTATAGTTATTTTTAGTGTCATTACTATCAAGAAGTCTCTAGTTGGCCAGGAACAGTGGCTCACACCTGTAATTCTAGCACTTTGGGAGGCTGAGGCGAGAGGACTGCTTAAGCCCAGGTGTTCAAGACCAGACTGGGCAACATAGTACAACTTAGTCTCTACAAAAAGTAGAAAAATTAGCCAGGTATGGTGGTGTGCACCTATAGTCCCGGCTCCTCAGGAGGCTCTGGCAGAAGGTTTGTCTGAGTCCAGGAGGCCAAGGCTATGGTGAGCTGTGATTGTGTCATTGATCTCCAGCCTGGGTGACAGTTTGAGACCCTGACTCAAAAAAAAAAAAAAAAAAAGTCACTAGTTGACTGAAGCATGTTTGAACTATAAAAGTGAGCAAAAACTTAGAAGTAAAGAAAAGGTCTGTAAGAAATAATTTAGATTACTTGTAAAGGAACCCAATGCCTTTCAGGATAACTAATTGCTATACCATGAAAGAAGCATCTAGAAGACATATGTGATTGTAAGAAAACCCTAGTTTCTATCCAAGTGACTTACGTTCCTTACATACTCTTACTCTTTTAAAATAACCACTGTTCTATGTATGTAAAACTATGCAGATGTGTTTTCCATCAAATAAAAGTGCCCTTTACCTATGCAACTAAAATGATCAAGATGGGACTGTAAAAAGTGGCCTAACGTCTTTTTCTATCATCGGCAGATGATCACCACAGCAGTCACCCTGTTCTGCAGCATTCTGATAGCTGGCATATCACTCATGTGCATGAATCGTACCACCCAAGCAGGAAGCTATGAAGGTTTCGACCAGACTCAGAGCCACAAAGCAGTGGAGCCTGAAAACACTGCCTTTGAGGAGAGTCCAGCACCATCAAATGAACCAGAACTTTTTACAAGTTCTATCCCAGAAACAAGTATGATTCTTAAATATAAAGAACATATTACATGTCTTTATAGCATGTATCCTAAATGTTTTGTTAAGGTGTTCACTGAAAAAAAAAATCACAAGATCCATAAATTTGGAAAAGAGGACATTATTTTTTATAAAATTTACCGCCTGCAAGGTAGCCATGCACAAGCTGGGAAGTGCAGACTCTGGCAAAGACCAGAAACAAGCACTTTGAAGGAAGAGGGGCTGAGGTAGGAGCTTTACACTGAATGGATTGGTTAAACATACGTATTTAACGGGTTACAGAAGGAGTGTGAATATTCATGAGGTGGTCCTGCCACTTGGCATGTTATACAAAGATGTATGTAACATATGACCTATGTTCACCTTGGGATGAAGAATTAACATTTAAATATATTACAATTAGACCCTGTACCTCAAAAGGTCTTTTCAAGACACAAAGACACTCAAGTGTGTGGCCTCTGTAAAAACCAGCCAGACCTAGTTGTGATTGGAGGTCTTCTTATCAGGAGAAAGTTACTGAAGTCAGTCTCTTGTCCAATCAAAACTGTAGTTATGGCTATGGAACAGAAGTCAGTTAGACAGTGTCAGATGATTGGTATGTTGCAATTGCTTCAACGTTGCTTATTTCAGGGCCAGTGCTTATTTAGCTGCTACAGAAAAATAAAAACCCTGTGGCAGTTAGAATATAGCTTATTCTCTAAGTGTAGGGGGTGCATGAACTAACCCTTACTTGACATGGCCTTAAATCTTTGTTTATACTTTAGTGTCTTATGCCACAAAGAGTGGGTTGTTTTATGATCTCTGTTTGAACATGAATGCTGGTCAGTTGAGTCTAGACTGCAAAAGGGGGATGTTTAAGGAGGCATGACTGACATCCATTCTGTCCTCCCTGGGAACTCAGTTTTTAAGGTTTTTGGGGGGGTTTGGCAGGTGCCCTTGGCCAAGAGGGGGTTCATTCAGTTGGTTCATTCAGTTGGTTCATTCAGTTGACTTAGGATTTTTAGCTTATAAAGGTACTTCCTTGAACTATTTTGACTATGATAGGTATTTGTTAAATGAAGAACTTGAATCATAGTCAGTAATATCGTTTGCAAGTTCATTCACTGGATTTGTGTTTATAAGTCATTTCATTTTGTGAGAATATCCTTTGTTAAATCCTAAAACTCTCTCGGACCTGAGAATTTAGAAAAAAGAACAACCAAAGGAAGGCCCTTCCTAGGAAACTAAGCACATACATATGTTATTTTAAGAACATTGTATCATGCAAACATCATCAATAACATGAATTTAAAGAGGATTGAATGTAGCTGGGTAAATGATAAAAGGATTGAATGTAGCTGGGTAAATTGGCAAAATACAGTCCATAGGCCAAATCTGTGTAGCCTACCAGCTAAGAATGTTTTTTTATTTTAATTTTTAAAATTTTTAAACTTTTTTTGAGTTGGAGTCTCACTCTGTTGCCCAGGCTGGAGTGCAGTGGCACGCTCATGGCCACCGCTGCCTCAACCTGCTGGGCTTAGGCAATCCTTCCGCCTCGGCTTCCAAGTAGCTGGAACTACAGATGCATGCCACCACACCCAGCTAATTATTTTGTGATATATTGTAGAGACAAGGTCTCACCAAGTTGCTCAAGCTGGTCTCGAACCCCTGGGCTCAGGCAATCCTCTCACCTCTACCTCCCAAAGTACTGGGGTTACAGGCAATCCTCTCACCTCTACCTCCCAAAGTACTGGGGTTACAGGCTGAGCCAGAATGGTTTTTACATTTTTAAAGGGTTGAAGAAAAATTAAAAGAAGACAAAAGTTTTGTGACCCTTAAGAACCATTTGAAATTTAAATGCCATGTCCCTAATTTTATTGACAAAAGGCGAAAGATTTATATGCTCTGAAGCCAGAATCATCATTTTATTGGCATAGGGCCAATAAATTCCATTTTATTGGCATTTGTGTATTGTCTGTGGTGCTTGCTTGCTATAATGGTGGACTTGAGTCATTGCAGCAGAGACCAACTGGCTTGCAAAGCCAAAAATGCTGTCTGGTTCTTTATAGAAAAATGTTTGCCAGCCCTTGGCATAAGTGGACATATGATCCTAACTGGTAACTTTGTTAATGAGTGTTAACAATTGTAATGGGGTTTGCTTCAATTCATGGAGGGAACTCAGCAACAGAGTGTGCCTTTTGGGTTCATTGTGCATGTGGAGATTTCCCAGATATAAAACATGCTGGGAACTAACTGTCAATGATGGTAAGTGTTTTGTTTAGAGAACTTGTGGAGTAGAGGGATGATCAGTAAGTAAAGAATAAGAAGGATCCCCGGAGCCCAGCAGGTCGAGGCTGCGGTGGCCAGGAGCGGCCACTGCACTCCAGTCTGGGTGACAGAGTGAGACTCCAACTCAAAAAAAAAAAAAAAAAAAGAAGAAGAAGAAGAGTGATAACAAGAGCTAGAAGATTTAGAAGAGCATTTTAATTATCTTAAAAGAAAGAAAATCCCACAGAACTTGCCATCTTACATTGTCCTTCCTCCTCTCTTTCCTCCTTCCTTCATCATCCATACTATGAGTATATATAACATAGTGGTTAACAATATGGATCTCGAGCCAGATTGCCAGAGTTCAAATCCCGACTCTGTAATTTACTGCTGTTTGATCTTGGACAAGTTTCTTTTGTGTTAGTTTCCATATCTGATGATAATACTTGTCTTCGGAAGATGAGTAGAGTCCATGATTGAACATCTGTGAAGGTTAGCAGCACATAGTAAAAATAATGTGTTCGCTATTATAACATTTTATTATAAAAAGAAGACATCCTTGCAGTAAGAAATTCAAATACTATTCTAAAAGACTATAAAAACAAAAACTAAAGTCTTCCCCTCTCTGATTCTCAGTCTTACTCCCCAAAGGTAACACTTTATGTACCACTCAGAAATTGTATTCATTTACCTTTTATTTAACTCCATATAGAATCTTGCCATCATAATGTTCTTCAACTTATACAGAGGTCATGCTGTATGAAAGGACATTTTTTTTTTTCTGTTCAGGGAACTGTAAGAATTTCAATAAGGTTTGAGCTCAGGGTATGTACAAGGAAAAGATCAAGATAAAATTGTTAAAGTAAGCAGATGCATAGCATTCTATGCCTTGCTAAACGTGAGGACTTTGTCCTGTGAGCAACAGGTATATTTGTGGTTTTCTCAATAGATTAGGCCTGACATGGGGTCTAGACTAGGGCATTAGGTGTGGAGGACCAGGAGGGACCAGACTCTGAAGCTGTATTGCCAGAGTTTGGTAATCTGTTGGAAGCTGGGGGAGGGGTAAGGGAGGAACTGAGGAAAACTTCCAGGAATCTGATATAGGTGAATGTGTCATTGCGGATATTACCTAATAAGGGGAATTCAGAGAGAACAGACTTTTTAGGGGAAGATAATAAGTTCATTTTGGAGTTTTCCTAGTTTGACATTCATGAAACACCAAGGACACATTCTAGTTTCTCAGTGAACTTCTTAAAATGGGATGTTCAGATTTGAATACAGTATTCCAGTTATCCCAGTCCATAGTGCATGGAAAGCATCCAGTATGTGTTGAATGTCTGTTGACTGAGTAAAGAATATAAGGAATCAGTCCTGCCTTCACATAGAAAAGAAACTGAATTCTGCCTACCACTATACTAGCTTTTATAGCTGCCAGGTTACTCTGATGATCTTGCATTTATAAGCATCTGAAAACTAGCCCCGCTGTACATCAATTATTACTAAGCAGTGTCTCTCCAGTCCTGCATCTATGCAACTAGCTTTGAAAAGTCTAAAACCGGACTTCATTATTTATCTGAGTCTATCATGACTGAGATTTCTTTGTGCCTTGATGTGGCATCAAATATGTCAACTTTTTTTTAATTATAGATGATTTATTTTTCTTATTTGAAGTATTTTTCTTATTTGAGACCTCATCTCTACAAAAACATCAAAAGATTAGCTGGGCTTGGTGGCAGTAGAGGGATGATCAGTGGTTCCAGCTACTCAGAAGGCTAAGGCAAAAGGATTGCCTGAGCTCAGGAAGTCAAGGCTTGCAGTGAGCCATAATTGTGCCGCTGCACTCAGCCTGAGCAATAGAGTAGGATCCCAACTGAAAAAATATATATATATATAATAAAAAGTTAACTTCAGTGTGCAAATGAGTGCATTAAAAAGATAATTTTTAAAAGGCTAACGTGTCATATTTACCTCAGATATTTTTCTTTTTTAAAAGAAATATAAATTACCAATAAAGCTGGAATCTTTGCACCCAATCCATTTCTGTTAATCCCAGAGGTAGCCACTATTAGGGGTTTGGACTATTTCCTTCCAGAGCAGTTTTATACTTTCACAATATGTATGTTTTCCATAAAAATAATAATAATTATTATTATTATCATCTTTTAATCAGGATCTCACTCTGTCACCCAGGCTGGACTCCTAGGCTCAGGCAATCCTTCTGCCTCCATATCCCAAGTAGCTGGACTATAGGCACATGCCACAATGCCTGACTAACTTTTTTTTTTTGGTAGAGACAGGGTTTTACTATGTTGCTGGTCTTGAACTCCTGGGCTCAAGCAATCTGCCCACCTCAACCTCCCAAAGTGCTGGGATTACAGGAGAGAGCCACTGTGCCCAGCCAACGTTATATAGTATTTTTATGTTTTTCCATGTTTTTATAAATCTTACACTGCAACTGCTTTATTGCACTCAGTAAGTTTTGAATTCATGCTGTAGATGTGTTCAGCTATAGTAAATTCCTTACATGTGAGCCTTCAAGTTGCAAACTTTCTTTTTATTTTTTTTTTAAGTCAGAGTCTCACTCTTTTGCTCAGGCTAGAGTGCAGTGGCATGCTCATGGCCACAGCAGCCTCCACCTGCTGGGCTTAGGCGATCCTTCTGCCTCAGCCGACCAAGTAGCTGGAACTATAGGCACGCACTACCATGCCCGGCTTATTTTTTGATTTATTGTAGAGACGAGGTCTCATCAAGTTGCCCAGGCTGGTCCCAAGCCCCCGGACTCAGGCAATCTTCTCGCCTTGGCCTCCCAAAGTGCTGGGATTACAGGCTGAGCCATCATGCCCAGCCACATTACAAACTTTCAAAGATGCAAACTTGTGTTCACACATTCAGTCACGTAAGTTAGTTCATGTGTCTGGCATACAATGTCACATGTGTGCATCCTCTACAAGTAGTTGTGCTTTTGTGTACTTTTTTTTTTTTTTTACTTTTTTTAACTTTTTTTTTGTTTACTTTTGTGTACTGTATAGAGTACAGTGGTATAGTGTCTTTTTTTCAAGCCCAGGATGTCTGGAAGCAAGAGTAAAGACAGCGGTGATGTAGCTGGTATTGCTAGGAAGCACCAAGCAATAATGATGGAAACGAAAGTGAAAATAGTTGAGAGACTGTTTTTGATGTACTATTTGTGTGAAAAGCATTATAAACCTATTACAGTACAGTACTATATGGCCGATTGTGTTAGTTAGGTACCTAAGCTAACTTTGTTGGACTTATGAACAAATTAGACTTAAAAACGCACTTTCAGATGGGAACTCATGTGTATGTAGGGTACTTACTATATGTGAATACACCAAATTGTATTTCTCCATTTCCCTGCTGATGGAAAGTTAAATTGTCTTAAAATGTTTTCTTATTAGAAGCAATGCTGTCATGATCATCTTTATTCACATCTCTTTGAGTGTATATCAAGACTGTGTCTAGGACGGGAATTCCCGGGTCGTAGGAGATGCATATATTCTCCTGGCTTTAATGTCAGCCCTTCGTATACAGTTCCTAAAATTCTTTCTCTAGCCTTTATATCGGTCCAATCACAGATTTCCCATTGCCTATACATGGTATGTTGCCTACTCTTTCTGACTATGTGATCAGCACTTATTTATTCCCTTTCCAAGCATACTCAAGCGGTAACAATTCTGTTTCTTTTAGTGGTTCCACCAGTCTTCAGAACTCTTGTTTCCCCCTCGGGCAAATTTAGCCATTGAGGCCACGGAGCTACCTCCTTCGGGATCCTCCTGACCTCTCATTCCCTGCTTTGGCCTCCAGTCTTTCTGCTGGATTCTGGAAATTCCCATGTAACAGGACTGCCCACCTCCTGAGTCTGTTTTATGAGTGAAATGAACAAAGCAGCCTTCCTTCCCGAGCTCTGGCCACATCAGGCTCTGGCTGCAGAGTCTGCAAGCGCCTTGCCAGGCCTGTGAAGTTCAAGCCTTGCTCAGAGTGCCCACATCCTTCCACAACTGGCCTGCCCCACTTGGGGCCTGCCACCTCTCCCTACAGCTCCCTGTGTGCCCTGTGAGCCCTCCATTCCTTGCTCCACATGGGCCATGGGCACATTGCCACACCTCTGTTAATACCTTTCCTTCAGGGCCTTTAAAACTGGAGCTCACTAATTTTTTTGTTTGGTCATTTGTGCTATCATCAAAATTTCATTCTTTTAACTTCTTGACCATTTTCCTTTTTTTTTTTTTTTTTTTTTTTAGTTGGGGGCTCTCACTCTGTTCCCCAGGCTGGAGTGCAGTGGCACCAAAACGGCTCACCGAAGCCTTAACCTCCTGGGCTCAGGTGATCCTCCTGCCTCGGTCTCTCAAGTAGCTGGGTCCACAGGTACCTGCCAACACCCGGCTAATTTTTTTATTTTTTGTAGAGACAAGGTCTTGCTATGTTGCCCAGGCTGGTCTCAAACTCCTAGGCTCAAGCAATCCTCCCACCTCGGCCTCCCAAAGTGTTGGGATTACAGACATGAGCCACTGTGCCTGACTTATCAGAGAAACTAACTTGAACCATGATGTAAATAAGTGGAGAGGCAGAAGACAGCCAGTCCTGATCTCCACAGGAATCCTTCTGCAATGTTTCTACTTCCTCTCTCTCTTTTTTTTTTTTTTTTTGAGTTGGAGTCTCACTCTTTTGCTCAGGCCAGAGTGCAGTGGCATGCTCCCGGCCACCGCAACCTTTACCTGCTGGCCTCAGGCAATCCTTCTGCCCCAGCCTTCTAAGTAGCTGGAATTTGTGGGCGCACACCACCACGCCCAGCTAATTTTATGATTTATTGTAGAGATGAGGTCTCACCAAGTTGCCCAGGCTGGTCTTGAACCTATGGGCTCAGGCAGTCCTCTAACTTCAGCCTCCCAAAGTGCTGGGATTACAGATGAGAGCCATTGCGCCCAGCTTACTTCCTCTCTTATCTCACTGTTTTATAATCGCTTTAAAGATTCTTATAGACTCTAAGTGCTGTATCTGACTTGCCTATCGTTGCAGCTTAGCACCTAGCAAGGCTTCAGGCTTACTGTACATACGCAGGATGATAAGTTAAGTGGATGGGTAAATAAGGTTTACCGTGATTCTCTGAAGCCAACCTGAAAACTGCTGTGGCAAAGTACTTGTTGATATGCCTATTCTTGCTTGCTCCTGGGGAAAAGGTTTGTAAGCCTGTCTGGTAATTCTCTGACCCTGAATTCTGCTCTCTTCTGCTTTGCCAGTAGTCTTAGCACAGGACCTCTCAGTTGCCAGCCCGCCCTTCCCCAGCCTTGGTAATCCAGAACAGTTCACTCACCCCTGACCCTTGCTACACATTTGTTAGAGACCCATGACTTGCACATGTTTTGAGTGTATAATTATGATTGAAAGGAAAATGAATACTTTAATTTAGTATGAAATCAAAGGCTCTCGTTAATATTGTGATATCAAAGGTTCAGTTAATATGAGATCAAAGGTTCTGTTAATAAAAGAGAAGGCTGATGGGCTACTTACACAGGCTTCTTATGTTAGAAGGAAGAAACGCCTGTAGACCCAGCTACTCAGGAGGCTGAGGCAGAAGGAGTGCCTGAGCCCAGGAGGTCAAGGCTACGGTGAGCCGTGATCATGCCACTGCACTCCACCCTGGGCAACAGAGTGAGACTCTGACTCATAAATAAATAAGTAAATCTTACAAAAACAAATTTCCAATGTTCTGGTCCTAAGAAAGCCAAACATATTTCAAGAACCTGCCTCTTACTAGTTTAGAAGATGTAGCAAAGGCAATTACCGTATATACTTTTTTTCCTTCTAAATATATATTGCTGAAAGTCTTGCTGGTTTATAGGTAGATTGGTTCACAGAAGTCACACTGGGAAATCTACTTAGAACCATGATTTTAGACATGATATTCCTTGACATGGATTATAATAGAATAACTTTAGTGATAAATTATTAAAATTTGATGTGCTAGAAAAATGAATACTTCTTGGGCTGAAACTTTCACTGATAATGTGTTTCAATTCTTCAGTGACAGCCTTAAAAACAAAACATCTTGAAGTATGAAAACTACAATCTATAATAAGCTCTTAGAAATAGTTTTCTACATTTTTTTTTTTTGAGATGAAGTCTCGCAGTGGCACATTCATAGTCACAGCAGCCTCTACCTGCTGGGCTTAGATGATCCTTCCATTTCAGCCTTCTAAGTAGCTGGAACCACAGGCATGTGCCACCACCCCAGCTAATTTTTTGATTTTATTGTAGAGACGAGGTCTCGCCATGTTGCCCAGGCTGGTCTTGAAGCCGTGGGCTCAAGCATTCCTCTTACGTTGGCCTCCCAAAGTGCTGTGATTACAAGCGTGAGCCACTGCACCTGGCTAGTTTTCTAAATGTAATATAATAATGCCGTCTCAAGGTTAGAACCAGAGTAATAGAAAGAAAAGCAAAGACCAGGCATGGAGGCTCCTTCTTGTAATCCTAGCACTTTGGGAGGCCAAAGTGAGAGGATTGCTTGAGCCCAGGAATTCAAAACCAGCCTGGGCAACACAACAAGACCTCGTATCTACAAAAAAATCAAAAGAGTTAGCTGGGCATAGTGTCATGCTCCTGTAGTCCCAGCTACTTGGGAAGCTGAGACAGGAGGATCGCCTGAGGCTAGGAAGTTGAGGTTGTAACGAACTGTGATTGTGCCACTGCACTGCAGTCTGGGTGACCCAGTGAGACCCAGACTCAAAACGAAAAAAGAAAGAAAAAAGAAAAGAAAATCAATAAATTATCTGACCTAGCCCTCTTGTCTTAAAAATGTGAAGGTTTAAATCAACTAAGTTAAAATTGTCAAGAAAACCAGTCCATTCTGATAACTGTTCTATAAGGCCAGTCCATTCTGATAACTACATATAGATAAATAACAGACACACACACGCACACAATTATGGCCACCAATTTCTTCCTGTATTGCCCAGGCTGGTCTCAAACTCCTGGGCTCAGCCGGCCTCGGTGGCTCAGCCTGTAATCCCGTGCCTTTGGGAGGCTGAGGTAAGTGGATTGCCTGAGCCGGCGGGTTCGAGACCCACCTGGGCAGGCGAGACTTCACCTCTACACTAAAATCAAAAAATTAGCCGGGCGTGGTAGCATGCGCCTGTAATTCCCGCTACTCAGAAGGCTGAGGCGGAAGGATCTCCGGAGCCCAGCAGGTCGAGGCTGCGGTGGCCAGGAGTGGCCACTGCACTCCAGTCTGGGCAACAGAGTGAGACTCCAACTAAACAAACAAACAAACAAAAAAAAACTCCTGGGCTCAAGCAGTTTTCCCGCTTTAGCCTCCCAAAGTGCTGAGATTACTGTCATGAGCCACTGTTCTTGGCCTGTTTTTATTTTTAATTGACATATAATAATTATACATATTTATAGGGTACATACATGTATACATCGTATAATGATCAAATCTGGGTAATTAGCATACCCATCACCTCAAATGGTTATTTCTTTGTGTTGGGAACATACAAAATCCACGTTTATAGCTATCTTGCGATATACAATACCTTATTGTTGACTGTAGTCATCCTACTGGGCAATAGAACTTATTCTGATGTAACTTGGTATCCCTTGACCATTCTCTCCTCATCCCTTCCCCTCCAACCCCCCCAGCCCCACCCCCAAGTCTCTGGTAGTCACAGTTCATTCACTACTTCTATGAGATCAACTTTTTTAGATTCCGAATGTGAGTGAGAACATGCGGTATTTCTCTTTCTATGTCTTGTTTATTTTACTTAGCAATGTCCTCCAGGTTCATCCATGTTATTGCAAACTAATTTCATTCTTTTTTGTGGCTGAATAGTATTCCAGTATGTATATATCCCACATTTTCTTTATCTATTCATCTGTTGTTGGACTTAAGTGGTTTCCCTATCTTGGCTATTGTGAATAATGCTGTAATAAACATGGGAGTACAGATGTCTTTTTTCCATACTGATTTCATGTGCTTTGGACATGGTAGTTCTATTTTTAATTTTTTGAGGGAACTCCATACTGTATTCTATAATGGCTGTACTAATTTACACTCCCACAAACAGTATGTAAGGGTTTCCTTTTCTCCAAATCCTCACTAACACTTGTTATCCTATCATTCTAACAGGAGTGAGGTAGTATCTCATTGTGGTTCTGATTTGCATTTCTCTGATAATTAGTGACATTGAACATTTTTTTCATGTATTTGTTGGTTATTTGTATATCTTTTTTTGAGAAATGTCTATTAAAGTCTTTGACCCATTTTAAGATTGAATTTTTTGGGGGGTTTTTTGTTGTTGTTGTTGCTGTTGAATTCCTTATATATTCTGGATATTAATCCATTGTCAGATGCATGATTTTCTCTCATTCTCTAGGTTGTCTTTTTTCTCTGTTGATTGTTCCCTTTGCTGTGCAGAAGCTTTTTAGTTTGATATAATTTCATTTGTCTATTTTTGCTTTTGTTGTCTGTTTTCTTTATTTTTTGGTTTTGGGTTTTTTTTTTTTTAGTCCAAATCTCAGTCACCCAGGCTGGAGTGCAATGGTGTGATCACAGCTCACTATAGCCTCAGTCTCCTGGGTTCAGGTGATCCTCCTGCCTCAGCCTCCTGAGTAGCTGGGACTATAGGCATATGACACCATACCTAGCTCATTAAAAAAAAATTGTAGAGACTAGGTCTCACTATATTGCTGGTTTCAAATTTCTGGACTTAAACAATCCTTCTGCCTTGGCCTTCCAAAGTGCTAGGATTACAGGCATGAGCCACTACTTCTGGCCTTCCTGTATTTTGAGGTCTTATCCAAAAAAATTATTGCCCAGTCCAATGTCATGAAGCATCTTCTCTGTTTTCTTGTAGTAGTTTTGTGATTTGGGTTCTTATATTTAAGTCTTTAACCCATTTTGAGTTAATTTTTATATATGGTAAAAGGGAGTCCAGTTTCATTCTTCTGCATGTGGATATTCAATTTTCCCAGCACCATTTATTGAAGAGACTGTCCTTTCTCCACTGTGTGTTCTTGGTACCTTTGTTGGAAATCAGTTAGCTATAGAAGCATGGATTTGTTTCTGAGGTCTATATTCTGTTCCATTGGTCTATGCATCTGTTTTTATGCCAATACCATGATGTTTTGATTACTATAGCTTTATAGTATATTTTGAAGTCAGATAATGTGATGCCTCTAGGTTTATTGTTTTGTTTTTCATGAAATTGCTTTGAATACTCAGGATCTTTTGTGGTTTCATATTAATTTTAAGATTTTACTATTTTACTATTTCTGGGAGGAATGTCATTGGAAGTGAATCTCCCTCTTACCCCAGTGGCTTCACAGAAAATTTTATATAGTTATTTATTTTTATTTCAATAGCTTTAGGTGGTACAGATAATTTTTGGTTACATGGATGCGTTGTATACTGGCAAAGAAGTCTGGGCTCTTAGTGTACCTACCACCCCCACCTGTGCACATTGTGCCTGATAGGTGATTTTTCTTCTCACCACACCTGAAGTCGTGAACTTTGAGCTGACCCTTAAAGATGGAGGAGATTTAAGTGAATTAACACTAACGGGGACTCCATGCTTGTCAGCGTAGTCCTAGAAACCTAATAAACAATTGTCCTGAAGTAAGAGACAGCTTCCTGTTGAAGAGTAGGGGTGGCTGGATAAAGGAGAGAGAGGCCAAGTGATAGAGAGCTGTCAGTTCAGGCCAAGGAGTTTGAGTTTGCAGCCATAATCACTAGAGCATTAGCGCATGGTTTATTTTGTTTGTTTTTAAGTTGAAGTCTCACTCTCTCACCTAGGCTGTAGTGCAGTGGCATGTCACCACATCCCTGAATTCCTGGGCTCAGACTATCTTCCCTCCTCAGCCTCCTGAATTGCTGGACTATAGGCATGGCCCACCACACCCAGCTAATTTTTTTTTATCTTTGTAGAGACAAGGTCTCACTATGTTGCCCAGGCTGGTCTCAAACTCCTGGGCTCAAGCAGTCCTCCTGCCTTGCCCTCCCAAATTGCTGGGATCACAGGCATGAGCCACCATACCTGACTAGTGCATGTTTTCGAGGAGTGATAGAATAAAAACTGTATTTTAGGACAGTGTTTGAATTTTTAGTTCATGGTGGACACTAATAAAAAAGCACAGATAAGAACATTTTTCCTTGTCTCATACAATGAAGAGACAGTATGTGAAGGCGCTGACCCTTCATCTGGCACCCTTCACGTGTTAACTTCTGCATAAGCACTTTAGAACACTTTTGGATAGATATCATGTGAAAGCATTTCCACTGAGGCTACATGGGAAGTGCATGCAAGTGGGTTTTGGGCTTTCTGTTTGGCATCTCTTGGATGTGTCTGTTTTGTTGTGGTTGGACTTTTCCCTCACATATTCTTTTATCTCTGTAGGTTGCTGCTCTTGCTCCTTGGGAAATGGTGAATTACACTGCTCGTCAATAGAGCCGGTAGCAAACCCAAGCACCAGCAGGCCTGCGACGCCATCATTTGAAAAAAGTAAGTACCTCTGGGCTATGAGGATGGGCTGGAGGAACAGAAGATTCCTTATCTTTGTGCCTTAAAAGAACTCTCCATAGGGCTGGGTGTGGTGGCTCATGCCTGAATCCCAGCACTTTGGAAAACTGAGGCAGGAGGATCACTTGAGCCCAGGACCAGCCCGGGCACCAGGGCAAGATCTTGCCTCTACAAAAAAAATTTAAAAATTAGCCAGGTGTGGTGGCGTATGCCTGTAGTCCCAGCTACTTGGGAGGCTGAGTCAGAAGGGTCACCTGAACCTAGAAGGTCAAGGCTACAGTGAGCTGTGATTGTGCCACAGCACTCCAACTGGAGCAATGGAGAGACCTTGACTCAAAAAAAAAAAAAAAAAAAAAGAACTCTACATCTAATTTCTATAGAAGCCACAAACACTGTTTCAGAATATGAATTCTCAAATAAGGTGGGAAAGTGCTAATAGGATAAAAATTGTGTATAGATAGAACACCATTTAAAAAATGAAAGTTATCATGAAGAAGTAATAGATAGCTATGATTATATCACTCTACTTCAGTTTGGTGATAGAGCTAGAACGTTTCTTAAAAAAAGAAAAGAAAAGAATAAGAAATGTGAGGAGTGTAAGAAATGATGTATGCAAATCACTTGGCAGTGTATGGTATACATACCAAAAGCTTGTTAAATATAGTAGTAGCAGTAGTATTGTTATTCACTTGGGGTTTATATTTGGCTGCTATCTGCTGGCTAAGAATGAATCTTAAATACAATAATAGTAGAATTCATGTTTCCATAGAAAGGAGTGAAAATATTTCAGATGTTGAACATTCACTTTTTCTGATAGGAAGCCCTTTCTGACAATCGGTTAAAATGTCTTTCAGTTTTTAATCTTTTCTAAAGTTACTGTTTCTTTCTTCCTTATTGTTTCCCCCTACATAATACACCTAATAGTAAAGTTCACTAACAAATTCAATATGTAATCTGATTCTGCAACTTTTTGTTAATTCCAAAATTCTCCTTAGGCTTTGCTTACCTGTCATTTTCTTTATTAATAATCTTAATTCTTGAAAACTTTTTTAAATTATTGGGGCTTCTTGGGTTTTCTGATCAGATTTCGCAAAAATTATATAGAGTTAGAGCCATTATATAGGGCTTCATCTATTCACATAGTTTACTATCACTCCTAAGCCTGAAATAAATGAAAGGAAGTCTAAAAGAAATCAAATCATGGGAAAATGAAAATTTTTAGAGTTTAACAATATAATTCATTCTCTATCCTCTGTCATAGTACAAAGGCAAAATGAATATTGCATTTAGATTGTTGAATGGCAGTAATGTGTGAAAAAGGCAAATGGAAGATAGGAAAATGTATTTGAAATATCTGTACATAATATTTTTAAACTAGGTTAATAGATATATATACACACATAGTAGACTTCTAGAATTTTTCTATAGATGGATACATACAAATACTTTTTATTAGTATAGGATCGTCCCACAGAAAGTTTGGCAGCCTACTTTCTTTTTACTTAGCTACATTGGGAACTTTCCCCATGCCATACTATTAGGCTAGACCATGTTTAATGAGTGTATGTGTCCTTTTCTAAAAAATAACATTAGGCAATATAGATGTTTACTTTTAGCTTGAGCATAAGAGCTATAAATTGTGTGTTTTAATCCCTGACTTTCATAAGACTAGACATCTATTTTGTCAAGATGTTTTTCTATACTTTTACTGCCATATGTAGAGTGGAGTTGAGGTGGAAAACTAATCGTTTCTTGTAAAATGACCCTCTCTTCTGTTCTTGGCCAGAGAAGAGTCATGTCTGTGATTTGAGTTTGGTTCTATAGGTGAATAAGACATGGTGTATAATATTTATTTGTTTCCTTAA
This sequence comes from Carlito syrichta, assembly GCF_000164805.1. Classification (NCBI taxonomy): domain Eukaryota; kingdom Metazoa; phylum Chordata; class Mammalia; order Primates; family Tarsiidae; genus Carlito; species Carlito syrichta. Next base: position 30,371 of record NW_007252194.1, on the reverse strand, counting down.
AGGTCTTTTCTAAGGTCAGGTGTGTTGTCTCATACTTATAATTCCAAGGCGAAGGTGAGAAGATTGAGTCCAGGAGTTTGAGACCAGCCAACATGATGAGACCTTGTCTCTACAAAAAATCAAAAAATAGCCAGGCATGGTGGCATGTACCTGTAGTCCCAGCTACTTGGGAGACTTAGGTGGGAAGATTGCCTAAGCCCAGGAGGTCGAGGCTATGGTGAGCTGTGCTCGTGCCACTGCACTCCAGTCTGAGTGACAGAGTGAGACTCTGACTCAAATAAAATAAATAAAGGGTCTTTTCTAAGGCAAATTTTGAACTCTTTAATGAGAAGCAAGAGATGATAATAAATTTGTCTTGCAGTTAGCCAAAATTGGACTTTCATGACTAATATGTAGATTTATTAGGGGCAAAACTTGAGTTATTATTTTGGCCTTTAAGAATTTTATATATGTAATTATATAATAGAATGTAGAATTATGTAATAGAATTTTATGTATGTATAAAACATTGTTGACTAATGTAAGAGGGAACTTCTGTAGGCGACTTGCGTTTGTTCAGATAAAAGACCTACCACTTGGACTCTCCTAAAACAACATGACGGAGCTTCCCTCCAATTTCATCTAAAATAATAGACTGTTTCTTAGCTGAATATGCTTTTTGGTTGTTTCTCCTAGGAAGTCATTACACATTTAAAATGCATTCAAATCAAAAGCCCTGATTACGAATTGTCATGCTTACTGCTTTATAGATGATCACTGTGTGAGTCGCTGTAACTCCCAGAGCTGCATATTAGCCCAGGAGGAAGAACAGTATCTACAGAGTGGAGACCCACAGCTGACCCGGCACGTGCTGCTGTGTTTACTTCTCATCATTGGCCTGTTTGCTGTAAGCGGCTTATCTGGTTTTGTTCTGTGGCCATTTCTGTAAATGTTTGGCAAAGGTTTTATTCAGGCACCTGGGAGAACCTAATTGCTACTTTCTAGAATTGTGGCGGCTAGGTCATCAGCATCCTAATCTCAGGCTAAATGTCTGCAGAGAAGAGAATGACTCACTCACGCCCTCTGTGGCCTAAGTGCTCCAATAGCTTATGCCGCTTAGAATCACTTGCTTATTCTGTGCTGGGAACCCAGAATTTGGTAAAACAGGTATTTGAATGTGGTGTGCAGGGCCACTTATTCCCAACATACTTGACTAACCAAAGTGAATAAATGCCTGCATGAGTCTCTCCTGAAGATATTCCTTCGATAAACTTTTAAAAAGAACGTTTAATTCTCAAAATAATATAACCACTTCATAGAATAGAGAAAAGGGGAAAAATATCTATCACACTACTGCCTTCTAGTTTTTAAATATACTTTTCATGGTTCTGGTCACACATAGAGTTTTATATCCTGCTTTCGTCAAGCATTTTTTGGTCACACATTTTCATGTTGCTACACAGTGTTTATAGCCATGACTTTAAATGGCTCCCCAAATAAACCATAGAAAAGATACACTATGATTTACTCTACCACTTCCTTGTGAATTGTTCCTAGCTTTTTGAAATACTGTAATAAACATCTTCCTGCATTATATTTCCTTATAGTAGATATACAAAGTTGATAACCTAAATCAGAGAGTATAAATATTCCTGTGACTTGACATGTGTTCTACTAAGTTGTTTTTTAGGGGGGCAGTTTAGATTTATAAAGTGTTCTCACTAGCACTGAATAATGTAAATTTTTTTTGAGTTGGAGTCTCACTCCATGACCCAGGCTGGAGTGCAGTGGCACGCTCACAGCCACACCAGCATCAACCTGCTGGGCTCCAGCGGTCCTTCCGCCTCAGCCTCCCAAGTAACCGGAACTACAGGTGCTCAATACCATGCCCAGCTAATTCTTTTTTTTTTTCTATTGAAGAGACAAGGTCTCACTAAGTCGCCTGGGCTGGTCTTGAACCCACAGGCTCAGGCAATCCCCTCATCTTGGCCTCCCGTGGGATTACAGTGCTGGGATTACAGGCTGACCCACCAAGCCTGGCCATAAATTTTTTTTTTTTTTTTTTTTTTTTTGAGTCGGAGTCTCACTCTGTCATTCTGTACTGGAATGTAGTGGCACACCCACAGCCACTGCAGCCCCAAACTGCTGGGCTCAGGCAATCCTTCTGCCTCAGCCTTCCAAGTAACTGGAACTACAGGCATGTACCACCATGCCCAGTTAAGTTTTTTGTTTTCTTGTGGAGATGAGATCTCCCCATGTTGCCCAGGCTGGTCTCTAACCCATGGGCTCAGGAAATCCTCTCACCTCCACCTCCCAAAGTCCTGGGATTACAGACGTGAGCCACTGTGCCAGGCTAAATACTGTAAAATTTTAAATATGATAATTTTACAAGTGAAATACAGTCCTGTATTTTAAAACAAAAACAAAAACGTGTATTTTGGCAGAGCTCGGTGGCTCAGCCTGTAATCCCAGTATTTGGGGAGGCTGAGGCGAGTGGATTGCCTGAGCCCACAGGTTCGAGACCAGC
>NW_007252194.1:16113-27845 GCF_000164805.1 Carlito syrichta | reverse complement strand
CAATAGGAGAACAAAAATATTTTTTGTTTTTACTTTTCTAGGTCATTTTGTTTAGTTCTTGTTGTTAGTTGGAAGCATGTACCATATTATTATATCCATATTTCAGGGGATGGGGTACATGTAGGCAAATTAAAAAGATGGTGCAGATCTGCAGAGTAACTGTTCCGGGATATATGCCATAGATTTCTCAATATGATAATAAACAAGTGATAAACAGTCCTGTATTTTAAATCAAAAACAAAAACGTGTATTTTGGCAGAGCTCGGTGGCTCAGCCTGTAATCCCAGTATTTGGGGAGGCTGAGGCGAGTGGATTGCGTGAGCCCACAGGTTCAAGACCAGCCTGGGCAACTTGGCGAGACCTCATCTCTACAACAGATACAAAATTAGCCGGACATGGTAGCATGTGCCTGTGGTTCCAGCTACTTGGAAGACTGAGGCCAAAGGATCACTGGAGCCCAGCAGGTCGACACTGGGGTGGCCGTGAGCTTGCCACTGCTCTCCTGCCTGGGTGGCAGATTGAGACTCCAGATCAAAAATAACAACAGCAACAACAAAAACGTGTATTTCTTTGATTACTAAATGTCCTCTCTGTGAATTATCAAGTTGTGATTATGTAATTCTTTGAGATGCTGCAAGTGTAACTTGTCCAAGGTGGAAGATGGACCATATAACCTATAAATAAACCCTTGCACACTGGGATGCTCATTACATAGTGTTGGTATCAGCCAGCATCACTTTAAGTGCTGTTGAAGAACAAAAATTAAAAAAATAGGAAATGCTGCCAAGAATTGCTGCTTGGTGATGTAATTGTTTTCATTATGTAGAACTCATTTTAAAATCAGTCCTGTCTTGGGCAAGTCGGCAGTCCTGATGTGTTATGTAAGCTTCTGTATTAGGGCTCATGTCTTCTTGCTTCAAGTCTGATCAGAATAGATGCTGTTTGAATGACATCTGTCAGGAGGAGAGGGTGAAACCTCTTGTTAAAAAGACAAAGCCTCTGTATTCTCTCGGTGTTTTTCCCTTTCGTCTTTTTTCCCTCTAATCATTAAGTAGGTGAGTGAGTTACTGTACTGTGCTCTGGATGGAGAGAAATGATTAGCTTATTCCATTTTAAAGTACTCTGTTTTCTTTTCTTTCCAGAACCTTTCCAGTTGTTTATGGTGGCTATTCAACCAAGAGCCTGGAAGACTGTATGTTGAGTTACAGTTTTTCTGTGCTGTGTTTAACTTTGGCCAGGTATTTATTTACTGAGAACTTAGAGGGGTGTTTGTTTTTCTGGGTGGGTTGATTGGAGGGGTGTCGGATGTTGTTTAAATCAAAAGGGTTTAGCTTGCTTGCCAGCTGCTTGTATGTATGACAGCTGACAGCTGCTGCCTGTCTCCTCGTGCAGACAAATTCTCATATTGGTTGAAGTCATCAGAATGTACACTGAGTGCTTCCATCAGAAATAACAAATCAGTCTCTGCTTTGGTTTTGAGGTAAAGAATGATAACTGAAGCAGGGACAAGATGTCCTAAGTCGTTTTTAAACTGTATTGTGATCCGAATAAGTCACTTTGGGAAAATAACTTAGCCCTCTCTGAGCCTTTAATTTAGCTGCTTTAATTGATAACCATCATTTCATTTACATTTTGATGTTTCTTAAAAACAACAGATACTTAAATCTTTTTTTAAAAGTGTGTGTGTGTGTGTGTGTGTGTGTGTGTGTGTGTGTGTGTGTGTGTGTGTGTTGGAGTCTTATTCTGCTGCCCAGACTGGAGTGCAGTGGCACACTCATGGCCACCCGTAGCCTCGACCTGCTGGGCTCAGGTGATCCTTCGACCTCAGCCTTCCAAGTAACTGGAACTACAGGCATGCACCACACATGGCTACTTTTAAAAATTTATTTTAGAGATGGGGTCTCACCATGTTGCCCAGGCTGGTCTCGAACCCATGGACTCAGGCAATCCTCTTACATAGGCCTCCCAACATGCTGGGATTATAGGCGTGAGCCACTGCACCTGGTTGATACTTAAATCTTAAAAAAAAAAATCATGTGGTGTATAGATAAATGTTGGCTAGGGACAGTAGTTACCATTCCTTGAGCCAACTATTGTTAAGTATTTTACATTCATTATCTCATGTAAACATCATGACAATAGCTGCAAAGTTGATATTGGCACCCTCAGTGTAGAAATTAGGAAATTACAATTCCAAGAAGAAATAATATGATGGGTGCTATTGTCTATGTTTCTATCACTATTAAAATGGATATTTAAGACTAAATGACATTTTACATACTGGGAAAATATTTTTATGTGTAAATTTCAATATTTGATATTTTAACTCCTTACTTTTTAGTTGGAGAATATTAGTCTGTGGATTATCTGGTCAAAAAATAGCATATGAAACCACTGAGTTTGCCTATTAAATCCATCTAAAATAATTGCCTGTCTAAAATAATTTGCCATATGGGTTACTTAACATTTCTCAAGAGATGCCCCTGCAAATTTTTTCCTAACATTAAGTCCTTGAGCTATTTCCAGTTAGTGTGGCCATTACGGTGGGAACAAAGAGACAGGTGACCTTAATCAGTTTATCACAAACAGACATGAGTGCCCCAAGAGCTACTTGATACCCATCTCACTCTGTGATCCTGTTGAAGATCTGATTTCGTAGCCAACAACGATAAAATATTAAGGTGAAATATCATAGTCACAGTTGGCATTTGGCATTCAGAAATTCCACTCCAATCTGAGCCTTCCAGGATTGGGCAGAGGCTAAGGCCAGGAATGGCATGTAAAATGCTTCCCACACAGCTTATGGCTGAAGTGGTTGAAATGAGCGAGAGAAACACAAAACCCCCTCCCATCCTGCTTTCCTCTTGAGGAGGTGTTGCAGTAAGATCATTCCCACTGACTGTTTATTGTTTGGGGGTGAAGAATTTTAGGTCCTTCATGTACTTTATTTCTCCATTCTACCTCCCTGACTGGCACCTAGTGTGCTGCAAGTGGCAGCTCCCAACCTGTCTCCCCAAACAGTCCTAAATCATCCTGATCTGTGGCTGATGTCTGGTACCATTTTGCCTCATGACCCCCAGATCCTTCCCCTAACCACTAGTCAGTTTCACTTTACATATATTCTGTTCAATTACTGCATTATACTTAGATACTACAACACTTGTTAATTATATAATGTGTGAAATTTTAACAGAAAAAAAAAAGCACAGTAGGAAATATTGTAATCCCAGCACTTTGGGAAGCTAAGGTGAGAAGACTACTTGGGGCCAGGAGTTCAAGACCAGCCCGGGCAACATAACGAGTCCCCAAAATATAAAAGAATGAATTGAATTTTAAAAGGGAAAAATAAATAAAAAGGGGGAAACAAAGACATCTAGCCTTTCAATGTTTTCATTTTTCTTCGGTAAGCTATCAGACAAATGTGGCTACTCAGCCCAGTCTCGTATCACCCATCTTATCGGGGACACAATGGTTGGGAAAAGGGAGCAAAGTATCATGTCTGCCTCCAGGCACTGAATTTGGAGGTCCTACTTTGTCTGCTCTATTTCCAGTGTTGCTCCTCTCACTATAGGTTCGCTTCCTCAAACACGAAATTTGGTGGCATCCTTAATTTCTCTGTCTTAATATTTTATTTTATTCAGAAAAAAATAACTTTGCTTTTCCCTCCTCTCCCCCAGGGATTTATTTCTTTTGGAATCTTTGGATTAGATAAACATTTAATCATCCTGCCTTTCAAAAGAAGGTAAATTTAGTTTTGAAATAAATTTGTATCCGTAAATGTGATGACAAAAACACTCTGTTAAGGCACTGAGATTTGTAAATCTTTAGTAACTGCTGGGAGACCACTAAATGCCACAGAGGTTATCTGTTGATTCACATATTTGTTGTAAATGATTGCAGAAAAAAAATATCGGAAGAACTATTATAGATCCAGCATTGTAATTTGCATTTTAACAAGAATTGATGGACACTGATTTCTGTCTATGCCATTAACTACATAAAGTTAAATGAAACTTGAAAATGTCTTTAGAAATGGAAATAGCAGGTGGTATGCCCCCAAGGTCTATATTTGATTGTCTTTTTCCTTTGGCAACACAATTTCTCTTTCTATTAAACTGACAACTTATAGAAAACTCAATTTTTCTTTCTAGATTTTTGGCCTGATATTAGCTAAGTGAAGGGCCTCTTTGAATTAAGATCAGGAATTCTTTATGAAAAATAACAAGTGGGAATGCTCCAACTTGGGAGTGGGAGGAAGAGGCAGGGGCAAATCTTTATACTTGCTCATTTGTTTTCAGAGTCAAAATTAGTAGAGACTAGAAGTGCTCATGGAATTTACCCTACCAGCTCTGTGAAAAGCACCCAGTAAACGGTCACTTCTCTTCCTTCTCTTCCTCCTTCTCCTCCTTCTCCTTCTCTTCCTCCTCCTCCTCTTCCTCCTCCTACCTCTTCCTCTTCCTCCTCTTCTTCTTCTTAAGATGTAGTTGCTCTCATGGTTAGAATCCTCTCATGAAGGAAGAGAGCAAAATAGGAACGTCATGGAACGTAGTTATCAGTTTCATCATGTTGATCATCTGGGCTGGCAGAAACAGAGTTGTTCTGTACTCCAGACCCTGTTGTCTGTCTCTGTGGTACTGAGATAGAAAAATGATTACATAAAAATACTTCATCTCTAATTTATTGTTGCATTTCAAAACAGTAGAATATAAAATAAGGAACACTTATTCTTATTGGTAGAAATTGAAATGGGTCAAGCATGTCCAGAGGGGTTTATAAAATGATTAAGTCCCCCATCCCAGCCTACTTTGAATAGGAAATTGAGTGCAGAATAAGTACATTTCTGCTTCAGAGATGAGTAATGTCCGGGTATTGCCGATCAGCAGTCCCCAACCTTTTTAACATCAGGGACCAGTTTGGTGGAAGACAATTTTTCCATGGATTGGGTGTGGGGGACAGTTTCGGGATGATTCAAGTACATAACATTTATTATACACTTTATTTCCATTATTATTACATTGTAATATACATTGAAATCATTATACAACTAACCATTAAAAAAAGAGGCACAGACAGAAGTGGTAAATAAAGTAATGGGCAGGCCACATGCAGACTAAAATAAGTGTCGAATTCTGACCTAAAGCCTGTCACCAGATGCAGCTGTACAATTGAAGTACATTTACTCACTTGCTACTCACGGATAGGGCTTTGATATGAGTCTGCAAGTAATTGATTTATTATGGTCTCTTTGCAGTCAAACCTCCCTGCTAATGTTCATCTGCATTTGCAGCTACTCCCCAGCACTAGTATCAGTACCTCAGCTCCACATTAGATCATCAGGCTCTAGATTCTCATAAGGAGGCACAACCTGGATCCCTTGCCTGTGCAGTTCACAATAGGATTTGGGCTCCTATGAGAATTTAATGTCGCCCCTGATCTGACAGATGACAGAGTTCTGGTAATACCAACAATGGGAACAGGCTGTAAATACAGGTGAAGCTTCACTCGCTTGCCTGCTGCTCACTTTCTGCTGAGTGCCCCAGTTCCTAACAGGCCACGTGGCCTGGGGTTTGGGGGCCGCCGTTGTAGACAGTTTTGGAGCAACCATTTTGTTGGGGTGATAAGGCAGAAAAGATTCCCTCTCAGTGCTCTTCTCTCTTTAAAAATGGCTTCCTTAACTCTTGGTTTTCAGACTTGAATTCCTATGGAATAATAAAGAAACAGCAGAAAACAGGGATTCTCCTGTTTCTGAGGAAATAAAAATGACCTGTCAACAATTTATCCATTATCACCGTGACCTCTGTATCCGAAACATTGTCAAGGAAAGAAGGTAAGCAAATTGCTGGTACAGATTCTAGTTGATTATGTATATATTAAATATATATATTTTTTGTGAGAGTTTATACTTTTATATAAGTGGTACAATTCACTTTAAGGCAGACTGTGATAGGTAAAAGTTGTGTACTACAAACCCTAAAGCAGCTGGGCTCGGTGGCTCAGCCTGTAATCCCAGCACTTTGGGAGGCTGAGGTGAGTGGATTGCCTGAGCCTGCGGGTTCGAGACCTGCCTGAGCAACTTATCAAGACTTCTTCTCTACAATAAATCAAAAATTAGCCGGGTGTGGTAGCGCGCACCTGTAGTTCCAGCTACTTGGAAGGCTGAGGTGGAAGGATCGCCAGAGCCCAGAAGGTGGAGGCTGCAGTGGCCGGGAGCAGCTACTGCACTCCAGTCTGGGTGACAGAGTGAGACTCCAACTCAAAAAAAAAAAAGACCCTAAAGCAACCACTAAAAACACAATAAGGATATATAGCTCATGAGCTAACAATGAGATTAAAGAGAATCGTTAATTTAAAAAATTCAAAATGAAACAGAAAAAAAGAAAGAAGGGAAAGGAACAGATGGAACAAATAATAAAAGCAAGATGACAGATTTAGATACAACCACATCAACAACCACAGGTAATTATATTTTAGATGATTAATTTTGGGATGTAATAGGCTAAGTAATGTGGCCATGACCAACTACATGATTATTTTCAATAACACATATACATGTCAAAGTTAAAAGAGTTATAGGTCAGTATATAGTTTAAGAATTGGCATATAAAAGGGCCACATCACTTTGACTTTAATATTTTTTAAAAGTCATACAAATTTTGATTTTCATATAGAACATGAACACTTTAGAATGAGCCAAAGTATCATAGAATATTAACATTCACTTCAAGTTGGTTATTTGTGTCTCACAAAACTTTGAGATATATTGGATTTTAGAAGTGGTGTTATATTCCCATCTCCTGGTGATAAGTTATTTCATATTACTAATGCTGTTGTCAAGAAAATAAAATGAAATTTCTTCCTCTGAATTAATTTTGCTGTTTATATTTCACCTCAAGTCCTAATCTTACAGACTTTGACATGATATTTATTCTTCTAATCCCCAAGTTATGAAGTATATAGCAGGAAATGATGAACTTTGAATAAAGAAATGTCATAGTGCCAGTATTTTGGGTTGTCATAAAAATGAGAACAAAATATAAATATGTCTACAACTGAAAGTTTGAAAATGTTTTGTTTTGTTTTGTTTTTTTGAGGCAAGGCCTAACTCCCTCACGCAGGCTACAGTGCAGTGGTACAATCACAGCTCATCACAGCCTCGACCTCCTGGGCTCAGGTGATCCTTCCACCTCAGTCTCCCAAGTAGCTGAAACTATAGGGGCATGCAACCTTGCTCAGCTAATTTTTTTAATTTTTGTAGTTATGTGGTCTCATTATAGTACCCATGCTGATCTCAAACTCCTGGCCTCAAGCAGTCCTCTCACTTCAGCCTCCCAAAGTGCTAGGATTACAGGTATGAGCCACCACGCCTGGCCAAAAATTACTATTGAGGATGATTTATGTGCATGTATTAGGCCATTATATTTAACATATATGGCATTATAATCAGAGGATAACCTTGTATAGAGAATGGATTATCTATATCAGGGTATGGACTAACACTAGAACTCAATTCCTGAACTGCCACTTATTGGCTATGTAACACTGGAAAAGTTCTGTTCTCTGAACTTTAGTTTTCCTCTTCTTTAAAATATCTGACTCTCAGGGTTGTTAGAATTAGGTGACAGAATGTCTGTGACGAGCCTAGCCTTCTTTCTAGGCGAGGAAAGAATGAAAGTTAACTACGAAGAAAAGTTAGTTTCCCATCCTTAAGGGGGTGGTCACAATTATTTCCAAGTACCATCTAGGGATAGTTTCTACAACTTAAAACTGCTTTGTAAAATTACAAAAAAGAACTCCATGTTAGCTCTGCCAGGCCCATGGTGACTGCCAACTGTCAGGACTGCCCTGAACTCAGATGGCTGAATGGGCGCTGCCTAGACAGGAGTATGCTGGCCTGTTCCCTGACCTTCCCCGGGTCGGCAGCCTGCACACTCTCTGCAGCTCTGCACAGCCAAGCTGCACAGCCGGGCTGTTGTTAAAACTACCTGATCACAGTCATCAGGAAGCAAGTATTGTTCAGTTGGTGTCTGGGATAGAAGGACTAAAAACCCATGAGCAGGAAAAGGACTCAGGCGCAGGTTGTAAATTCAGGTTTTTGTTGAAAGTGATGTTTGTAGGGGCAAGGCATACATCTCCAGGTGCAAGGCATACATTCATAAATATCACTAAATATCATAAACATCACTAAATGAAATACTGATGTTCAGTATTGTGATTTTATGTTCTCGAGAAAAAATTGCATGTGTATTAACCTTTTCCTCCCTAATTCTTATATACCCTCTAATGTATATTCACTTATGGTGAAATGTTCTTAGATTCTTGTTGCCTTTTTCTCATTTTCTCTTGATTTTCATCCACTGTTTCCTGTTGCCAAGCAGTTTAGGTTTCACCGCTTGAATGGTGCTTGTGGACAGATACATGTTGTCTATTGCACATTCATATGAAAATGTACAGAATTCATGTCATTGTTTCTCTTTTTTCCTGAATCTCTCTTTCCCTTGTTTATTTGCTTAAGGCACCCTACATTTGTCTGAGGAAGACAGGTTTTTATTTTATTTACATATTTGTTTTAAATGTATTTTATTTCATTTTAAAGATATGGGGTATAATTCAGGATTCAGTATACAAGTGGTCATTATACAGGTGAAGTTTGGGCCTCCCTTTGGTCCCCACTTTGCCTGGTTCTTATAATGTTATGTCCCCCTCCCCAACAGTTTCCAGCTACTGCCAATCCTTTTCTTACAGTTTTATGGTATATGTTCAGAGTCTGCTTATGAGTGAGAATGTGGTACTCAGTTTTTTTGTTTCCTTGATAATCACTAAGTATTATAAACTCTAATCCATCCAAGTTGCTGTGAAGTTCATAATTTTGTTCTTCTTTATGGCTGTGTAATATTCTATCATGTATGTGCACCAAATTTTTTAATCCAGTACAGTTTTGATGGGCAGCATAATTTTATTTATTTTTATTTTATTTATTTTTTATTTTAAAGATGTAGGGTACAATTCAGGATTAGGTATATAAGTGGTCATCGCACAGGTGAGGCCTGGGCCTGCCATCGGTCCTCACTCCACCTGGTCTGGGACCAGGTACCCTCTTTGGTGTTATATTCTCTCCCCTCCCTCCCTCCGTCCCTCCTCTGGCAGTGTCCCATTACTGCCAGTCCCTTTCTTACAGTATCATGATAAATGTTCAGGATCCACTTATGAGTGAGAGCAGGTAGTACTCAGTTCTTTGTCTCTGTGATTGATCACTGAGCATGATAGACTCTAAATCCATCCAAGCCACTGCAAAATCCATAATGTTGTCCTTTATGGCAGTGTAATATTCCATCATAGGAAGACAGATTTTAAATAATCAAAAAGTAGATTCATAATCAAAGTACATTTTTTAATTGTAGATTGGTCTGAAGATGGATCTCACTTCTACTTCCCTTGCTTCCTAATGAAGTAGATTGCTGCCAGGCACATGAGGACTGGCTTGGGTGTTGAGGGCAAGGAGAAAGGTTACTCGGGGTACAGTGATGTATATAGTGCATATGGATATATGAGGGATATGGAGCTGAAAGTCATGCTGAGTAGTTTACTGAAAAGAACCACTTCTCAAGAGCTTGTGAAAAACATTGAATGTCCCTGAGACAAATTGCTCAGTATAACCAAGAGTATAAGTTATAAAATATGTAATATTCAGCTATATGTGGGATGGATCTGCTCATAAAAGGCCATGCTGCTAAAAAAAAATATTTCTCTGTGAATGAATTTACATAGTTTGTCTATATCATCCTTTTTGTTATTGTTGAAGCACTCCTGCTTTCACAAGCATTATTGGCATGTTTCCTTTTTCTCCATTGGGTCTTTCTGGGGTCAGGCGTGTTAACAAACCCTTTATGATCAGAGCAGTCTCATTCCTGCCATGCTTGTAACTATCATGCTGTCTCTCCTTGTTTCCTTCTTTCTGTCTTTCCTTGCTTGTCCTCTACCATGCAGTGCTGATGATACCAGATTTACAGAACATGTGGGTGAATCCTTCCTTTGACATACAGGTGTGGTGCCAATACTTCTGCGGGGACCTTCTGTGGCTGCGACCTGGTGAACTGGCTGATTGAAGTTGGCCTTGCCTCCGACCGTGGGGAAGCTGTGATCTACGGAGACAGGCTGGTGCAAGGGGGAGTCATCCAGCATATTACCAACGAGTATGAATTTCGGGATGAGTACTTGTTTTACAGATTTCTTCAGAAGAGTCCTGACCAGAGCCCTCCTGCTATGATTGTAAGCACCCCCCAACAGGAGAGGTATAAAGAAATTGAGCATTCATCCCCATCCTCACTCTCCTCTAAGACCTAAATGATGAAGGGGAGAATCCCACCTGGAATTATATTCTTGTCCCAGATTTGTTACTTTTTAGCTGTGTGACCTTGGGCAAGTTACAACCTCTCTGAACCTCAGTTGCCTCTTCTGTAAACTTTGTCAAGATGTGTCCCCACCCCATGTTAACAGTCTGTGATTTTGTGTATGTAAAATACATAGGAAACTGACTTAGGAAAGACAGAAAGTCACGTCAAAATATAAGTTCTGATAATGAATATAATAATTATAGTCATCCCTCAGTATCCACAGGGAATTGGTTCCAGGACTCCCAGAGATACCAAAATCCAAGGGCGCTGAAGTCCCTAATGTTGAATGGTATAGTGTTTGCACATAACCTATGCACATCCTCCCATACACTTTAAATCATCTTTAGATTGCTTATAATGCCTACTGCACTGTAAATGTTATGTAAATAGTTGTTGCAATGTACTGTTTCAGGAATAATCACATGCAAAAAGCCTGCACATGTTCACAACAGATGCAACCGTCATAGTCCTAACTATATTTGTGATCCACAGTTGGTTGAATCTGTGGATGTGGAACCCACGCATGTGGAGGGTTGACCGTACCATAAATAATACTAATATGCCATCATTGCATAATCATTGCTTTCTGCAGAAGTTTGTTTACTGTCATTTCAAAACTGGCATCCTATTAACTGTTCCTCTAATTTGCCAAATTTGGCATATGTGTAGCAGTTAGGAAATGGACCTTAAGTTATGAAGTTATGACAACTTTATATTTATTGATAGGACCTCTTGGAAAAGAATTTTCCTGATTCTAATAAGAGGTCCTTATTCTTTTTTATTTTTCCATTTCCTTGACAGATAGTACTCATTTAAAAACTAGAAGCACTTTTTTTGTTTTTTGAGCTGGTCTCACTCTGTTCCCCAGGCTGGAGTACAGTGGCACAATCACAGCTCACTGCAGCCTCAACCCCCTGGACTACACTACAGGTGTGTGCCACAATGCCTGGCTTTTTGTTTTGTTTTGTTTTTGTAGAGACAAGGTCTTGCTATGTTGCCTAGGCTTGTCTTGAACTCCTGGGGTCAAGTGATCCTCCCACTTTGTCTCCCAAATTGTTGGGATTACAGGTGTGAGCGACTATTTTTTTTTTTAAGTTTTGTCTTTTCTTGCTTTTCTATCCATAGTAATAATATGTGCCATTAGGAGGGGAATAAGAACCTCCATAAATATCCTTATCCTCACAGTCCTGCAACAGAGGTATAACCTGATCTTTGACTTTTGTACTAAAAGGAATAATTTGAGCATATTTATTTAAATTTTAGCAGCGGAAGTATTGCCATGTAATGTATCTTTTTTTTTTTTTTTTGAGTTGGAGTCTCACTCTGTCGCCCAGACTGGAG
>NW_007252194.1:729-16079 GCF_000164805.1 Carlito syrichta | reverse complement strand
CTCACTGCCCAGGCGGGTCTCGAACCCGTGGGCTCAGGCAATCCACTCACCTCAGCCTCCCAAAGGTGCGGGATTACAAGCTGAGCCACCGAGCCCGGCTATAATGTATCATTTTTTATGTTTGCACAAAGCATCACAGTGCAGGATAATCCTTCTACTTTATTCCTGTGGGTGTTTTTGTCTGTTTTTGTTTTGGGGGGGGAGTTGGGAAGGGGGTCCTACTCTGTCACCCAGGCTGAAGTGCAGTAGCACGTTCATGGCCACTGCAGACTTGACCTGCTGGGCTCAGGAGATTCTTCCACCTCAGCCTTCCAAGTAGCTGAGATTACAGGCACATGCCACCATGCCCAGCTTTTTGATTTATTGTAGAGACGAGGTCTTGCCAAGTTGCCCAGGCTGGTCTCAAACCCCTGGGCTCAGGCAATCCTCTCACCTCAGCCTCCCAAAGTGCTGGGATTACAGGTGTGAGCCACCATACTCAGTTTATTCCTGTTTTTTTAAAAAACAAAAACTATACAATTCAATCTTAGATTTTAACATTCTAAACATAACATCTGACCATTACATTTAGAATTTAGTCATTTAAAAGTGTCCATGTATAAAAATATAAATTTTAAAATTACTAAATGTTGTCCTCATAGTCCACTCAGGCCACTGTAACAAAAGACCATAAACTGGAAAGCTTGTGGAGAACTGGTGAGGGCCAAATTTCTGGCTCCTCAGTGGTCCCTTCCTGCTGTGTCCTCACATGGTAAAAGGGAATTCTGGTCTGTTCAGCCCCTTATAAGGGTACTAACCCCATTCATGAGGGCTCTACCCTCATGACCTAATCACCTCTCAAAGGCCCTACTGCCTAACACCATTACATTGGAGATTAAGTTTCAATATAAATTTTGAGGGGACACAAACATTCAGACCATAGCACCCTCAGATAAGCTTTATCTTGAATATATTAAAAATAAATCTATTCACATGACCTTTGAACATCCGCTTAATTATTAGGTGTCAGTCCTGGTTTAACTTATTGAAGACATGTTTCACATATTTATTTAATTACCTCTTGCTTTTAGTGTCTCATTTATAAAAGCCATTTTGAAAATAATTTATAGGGTGCCATTGCCCTTTTAATGCAACAAATATATAATTTTTTAAAAACCTGCATGAAAGCCTAGTGTATTTAACAAGTAAATTATACTTTAGTCTAGTATTAACTATACTAACTTGAATTTACGCTTAGAGAATGGGGATGTTTTTAAGCAGAACTGTCTTGCTGCAGAACTTTCTTTTTTTATATGACCGCATTATGACTCTGGGCGCTCAGGAGTAAGCCTAAGGCCTCACTGCTGTACCAGGAGACTTCTATAGTTACAGAAATAGAGATGCTCATTCACGTGCATGCAAGCAACTCCAACTCAGGAGGAGAATTTGTTTTGTTTGTGAACAAATCCTACTATATATCTTCTTTATTTGCACGAACAGAATGTGCAACATCGTTTTCCATGGGAGACACTAAAAAAACAAAACAAAACACTGGATCAGAATGACCTGCAGTTTCAAATAATAAAAGCTTTCAAGAGACATTTTTAGAATTAAGGATATGCTAACTTTGTTAAATGAAAATATTTGTAACTGTTACTTTCTCACTGACAAAGCAAGTTTCTCAATAAAATATCTATTTTAACTTGCATTGCTGATATCTTTTTGGTGAGTAATCTGCATAATGCAGAAATCATCATGGGGTGTTTCCTGCAAGTCCTCAGTGTTTTTTCTTTGGTGGGTTTCCTGAGTGTGCTCTGTTTTTCATGACCCTATGAGTTCAACATACAGGGCTTTCCCAATTATGCTTTCAGTAAACAATTTTTTATGAATGACTCATAAGACATTAGAGTCCTTTTTACACATTTCATCATTTTTAATATGTAGAGTCTCTGCTAGAAAAAAGATCTGATACAATCTTGATTAAATCATATCCCTTTTATATGAATCTTCAACATAGTCGATTGTTTTCTTAACTCTTTTGAAAAGTTATCATTTTAGACTCAAGGGGTACAGGTACAGGTTTATTACACAGGTGTATTGTGTGATGACAACTGTGTAAATTCTTTGTCAGTACTTGAATGTTCATTTAACAAGTATTTATTGAGCATCTAGCATATGCCCAACACAATATTGAACACAGAGCACACAACAATGGGAACATAGTTTTATCCTCATGCAGCTTCTATTCTACTGTGAAAAACAGATGTTCAACATATAATTATCTTGTAATCAGGATCACATGTGGCTCCAAGAGTATGTACCAGAGACCCGACCTTGTGTGTGGGGAGAACTTCCCTGGGGAAGTCATGTCTCAGCAAAACCCTAAAGCAGCAGTCCCCAACCTTTTTGGCATCAGGGACCAGTTTCATGGAAGAATTTTTCCATGGACCCATGGGGGATGGGGAATGTGCAGTCAAGCCTCACTGCTAATGTTAATCTGTACTTGCAGCCACTCCCAGCACTAGCATCTCCGCCTCAGCTCTACCTCAGATCATCAGGCGCTAGATTCTCATAAGGAGCGAGCGACCTAGATCCCTCGCGTGCAACCGTTCACAAATAGGGTTCTTGCTCCTATGAGCATCTAATGCGGAGATGGAGCTCAGGCATCGGAGCTGTGGGGAGCAGCTGTAAATACAGATGAAGCTTTGCTGGCCCACCCACCTCCTGCTGTGAGGCCCAGTTCCTAACACGCTAGGGACTGGTGGGGTTTGGTCTCTAAGGGAGATCAAAGGATATAAAATCCTGCTCATATAAAAGGAAGCACATGGCAAGCAGCAGCTACAGCCATGAGGAAGGCATGTTCAAGAATGTGAAAAAGCAGTACAGTTGAAGCCTAAACAATGGTGAAAGTGTAATAAGACATGTGAGGAAGGACCCAAAAAAACTGGAATTATCTTTTGGAGGGTGGACCCCTTGCAGTACAGCTAAGTGTTCTAGGAACCCACCGGCATCAGTGTACCAACTAGTGTTGTTGTGAGAGCCTGCATTTGGCTTCCATGAATTTTTTTCTTTTTTTCTTGTTTAGATTCTTTCACCATGTTTGCTCATTTCGTGATGGGTGATTTATGAGCACACCTGCCCACACCGCACTGAGTGTTCAACAGTTTTTCACCAAAAACGGCATGAACCCCAGGCCCCACCTCCCTATTCAATCTCACCCTGAGTGACTTTTTTTTGTTTCCCTGGGTGAAAAAAATCCTCAAAGAGAAACATTTTGCCGATGTGGAAGAGGTGAAATCAAAACATAGCAGAAACACTAGAAGGCATCAAAATTGACAAGTTCAAAAACTGTTTTGAGCAGTGGAAAAGGCATCTTGATAGGTGTGTTGCACCAAATGCAGAGTACTTTGAGGGTGACTGAAGTTTAAACGTGTAAGAATAAATATACAATATTTTATAAATAAATTCCAGGGTTTTTTGGTCTCCCCTTATAGGCAGGGAAGATCAGCAGGATCTTTGGGGCATTTGTTAAGGATTGGGACTTTAAACTAAGGACAATGAGTCCTTAAGAGTTTTAAACTCAATGATAAAATAAACCACCTGATTAAAAAACAGGCAAAAGATCTGAATAGACACCTCACCAAAGAAGATATACAGATGGCAAGTAAGTATATGGAAAGATGTTCAACATCATATGTTGCCAGGAAATTGCAAATTAAAATGAGACACCACTCTACACCTCTTGGAATGGCCCAAATTCAAAACACTGACAACAGTTGTTGATGAGGATGTGGAGCAACAGGAACTCTCATCCATTGCTAGTGGGAATACAAAATGGTAGCCACCCTGGAAGACAGTTTGCCAGTTTATTACAAAACTAAACACACTCTTACCATATTATCCAGCAATTGTGCTCTTCGGGATTTACCCAAAGTGAGTTAAAAATATGTTCACTCAAAAACCTGTGCATGGATATTTATAGCAAATTTATTCGAAATTTTCAGAACTTGGAAGCAACCAAAATGTCCCTTAGTTGTGGTACATCCAGACAATGGAATATTATTTAGCACTGAAGGAAATAAGCTATCAAGTCATGAAATGATATGGAGGAACCTTAAAGTCTATGTACTGCATGATTCCGACTATATGACATTCTGGAAAAGGCAAAGCTATGGAGACAGTTAAAAAAAAAAAAAAAATCAGTGTTTGCCAGGGGTTGAGGGAGGAGGGAGAGGAGGGATGGACGGGCAGAGTACAGAGGAGTTTTAGGACAGCAAAACTATTCTGTATGATACTATAATGGTGGGTGCGTGTCATTATACGTGTATCAAAGTCCGTAGACTGTACCACAGCCGATAAATCCTAATGTATGCTATGAACTTTTGGTGATAATGTGTCAATGGAGGTTCATTAATTATAACAAATGTACAACCTAGTGCTGGGATGTTGACAGTAGGGGAGCCTGTGAGTACATGGAGACCTTGGCTATATGGGGACTCTGCTCAATTTTACTGTGAACTTAAAGCTGCCCTAAAAAAATAGTTGATTTTTTTAAAAGAAACAATTTTGGTAGGGGAATTCATGATTAAAAAAATCTTCACGAGATCACGTCAGCTGTAGTGCCTCATGTGGGCGAAAATCAAGAACAAAAATGGGTGTAAGGAGAACAGTTATCTGCAGTAGTTCAGGTGAGAGGTGGTGCTAGTTTGGTCTAGGTGGCAGCAAAGGAGAAAGTGAAAGCATGCTGCCCTAGAAAGAGAAATAAGATTCACGTATGTGTCCCTGGGTAAGTCAATGAGCTGCTTGCCCCTAGTTCCCTCAGCTATTAACAGAGAGAAAAGAGGAATGTGTGGGTTGGCTGGGGCTGTCATGATTTGTGGACAACCTATCACCAAACCATACATAAGACAAACAACGGAGCACTTGAGTCAGACATCTTTTCCTTTGTAATGGTAGCCCCAGATTAGGCAAGAGCAGTGTCAGGCAGATTATGGATTTATAAGAGAACTTTTCAAACATAATTTCCTGGGCAATCTGTAAATATAATGACCCACCTCTTTATTATCCTAATTGTGCTAACAGTGACCAATAAATATGATAATGTAATTGAATTACAAAAATGGACATTTCTAGAAACCAAAAAATACTTAGTATCATTTTGAGTTGAATTTCTTGTTTATATTTGCAATTTTTAAAAACTTGGTAATGTTTGATCTATAAATACTCATTTATAATTTTCATACTACATAATGCATTATAATTTTCACAATATACCAGTAATTCTATTTTATTGCCACTATCTCATTTCTGTTTCTGTTTTCACAGAAGTTCACAGAGTAAGCAGGAATAAAAGATGAGATTTGAGACCCAGAAACAGCAGCTCCCAAGGTCTTGGTTCTCTTATTCTCTAATCTTGCAGATAAGCTCTTCTAAAAGATATTAACATAAAAGCCTATTTGGGGAGTGGCCCAAAAAATGCTAGATAATTAGTTACCAGCCCAGTGGCCAGGCAAATCGTGACAAAGAACACGTTTGAGTTTAATAAAAGTGCACTTGCACAATTAATATACTGTAATGACAAAGACAATGTGTAAAACTAGAATATTTTCTTGTTAGAGCTAGTTAATATTTGCCTGAAGCACAAGAAACTCACCATTTGAGATATTTTCCATTACTAAGTTAAAATTTCCTTTCTTAATGTAATTGAGAAAGTGATTTGAGGGTACTACACAATTGTTATAAACATAAATCCATGCATCTTTTAATGAGTATTGAATACTCAATAATGGTGACAATGTTACTGCACCTAAAGAAAATAACGCAAGTTCATCACTTTAAGTAACACCTGTTATTCCATGATAAATGTATCCAATTCCAATGTTGTTTTCTTTCTCAGTATTTTGTTAAAACTATATGTAGTTTCAATAGTCATGATCTTGCTTGAGTGCTACCAAAGAATAATCAGATTAGGTATATATCATTTATCAAGGCAATCAACTCTGACTTTGAGGAAGATCGCTGATCATTTATATGATCACTAAGAACTAATATTTGACTTATAAATTCTAATTTCATCTTTTGTACATTGAGGAAAAAGATTAACAATTTCATCCACATCAAGATGCTTGTTTTGAAGGATTGATTCCATCTTTTTTAATAGTTCTTTCTCCAGCTTCCTCATGTTGTCCAGCATTGTTTTGGCCTTTTCCTAAACAATTAAAAATATAAAAATAAACACGTAAATCTAACCAAATTCCACCCTACCCCTACAGACAAGGTTTGTTCATTTTGGTTTTCACTTCTGGTTTGGCTCTCCTCCTATTCTTTAGTTATAGAAAGAAGACTGAAATTCTTGGAAAAATCATTACTCTAGATTGAGTTAATACATTAGTTATTTTTAGTATAAAAGAGAACAATAATTATATAGAATTAATCTATAAGAAAGAAACCAAAAAGACAACAGGAGAGTTGAAAATCTGATATTAATTGTGAATAGGAAAGGTTGCTGAAGATTAAGGCCGACATTTTAAAAATCAATGTAGATCTTTTATATTTAAAACCAGTATTATTAGATTAAGAAAACAGAAATGTTCAAGAGAAAAATCAACTAAAAGAAGACATTTTATCTAAGATTTCCTCCTTGTTTCAAGAAAGGGGAGGCGGGAGCGGTGGCTCAAGCCTGTAATCCCAGCACTTTGGGAGGCTGAGGTAAGAGGATTGCCTGAGCCTAGGGGATTGAGACCAGACCGGGCAACTTGGCAAGACCTCATCTCTACAATAAATCAAAAAATTCTCCAGACATCGTAGTGCACGCCTGTAGTTCCAGCTACTTGGAAGGCTGAGGTGGAAGGATCACCTAAGTCCAGGAAGTTGAGGCTGTGGTGGCTGTGAGCGTGCCACTGTACCCCAGCCTGGGTGACAGAGTGAGATTCCAACTTAAAAAAAGAAAATTGGGAAAAAAGGGTGCATGACTTTTATAGAGAGGAGTCATTAAAATATTTTATGAACCACCACAATCAATTATAGGAAAGTTATCTAGAGAAAAAGTATGTAAGAAAATAATAACTAGAAGAGCATAATTTTCAAAATTTGAACCATTATGGGACAGAACTCCACAAAACAAAGATTCTTAACGTTATTTAACATGGACTACAGTATGCAATTTTTTTCTGAAGGAACACTACATTTCATTTCAGTGGAGAAAAATGAATTCTGTCTAGAAATGCTATTAGAATAATTAATTACCATTTTGGAAAACAAAATTATAATCCCTACTTCATTTCATACACAAAAGTAAATTCCAGATGGATTAAAGAACAAATTTTTTTAAAACACACATACATACTTGAAGAAGTAATATTTATTTTGAGGTAAGGCAGGCTTTCTGAAACATAAAATCAAAACGCCTAAAAACAAAAGTACTTATTTACAAAGCCAGGTCTAGAACCCAGCTCTTTCAATCTTCCCTCAAGTTCCATCATCTTTCCACTACTTTAAATGTTGTCAATCAACATTTAATGCCTACTAAATACTAAAATAGTAACACCTTTAAAATTTTTATTATAGTATTACTTTGCAAAAAATGTCAATCAGCAATTTAATTTAGTTTAACAAACATTTAATACTAAGTTTACAAAACCCACCTTCCAGAGCATTATTCTAAGAAAAAGGGAGCTGACAATTATTAGGAATTCTTGTAAACAATGAGGCCTGTGTGGAGGCTGCTCAGGGACCATGAGAGGAAAATCCCTCAAGACTAGAAGCTCCTAAAACCTATCTCTAAGGGACTTAAGCAAAGACAAGAAAAAACTAGGGGGCTCGTCATTGTTCCCAACACTGTTCTGGTCGAAGAACAAGGCAAGCCCATGGCAGTGGGTGACACCTCTGGTCCACTGGCTTGGGCCCTAATCAGTGCACAAAATTGGCTCCAGTGCTTGCTCCTCACTCCATGCCACTAGGTTACCAAATAGCATGTAGGCCATAGGTCAGAAGTAAAAACAAGCGGATCCCAGATAAAGCAGAAGCATGTCAAGAATTCATAGCAAGTAGGTAGTTTGGCCAAGTTCTATGTTTTAAACATAAGCAAAACAGGGGAGGGGAAATTCACAGCTTAAAGTGGTAGTGAAGGTTAAATGAAATAATTCATGTAAAAGTACTATGGTGCTTAGTGTATAATAAGTTCTTAGTGAACATTAGCTATTGTTGTTATGTTTAATACACTAAATTTCTCTAAAAGATTCACAACACATGTAATTCCTAATCAAAGATTTTTTAAAAATACAGCTCTAAGCCGGGCTCGGTGGCTCAGCCTGTAATCCCACGCCTTTGGGAGGCTGAGGTGAGTGGATTGCCTGAGCCCGCGGGTTCGAGACCCGCCTGGTCAGCGAGACCTCATCTCTACAATAAATCAAAAAATCAGCCGGGCGTGGTAGCGCACGCCTGTAATTCTGGCTACTCAGAAGGCTGAGGCGGAAGGATCGCTGGAGCTCAGCAGGTTGAGACTGCGGTAGCCGGGAGTGGCCACTGCACTCCAGTCTGGGCAACAGAGTGAGACCCCAACTCAAAAAAAAAAAAAATACAGCTCTACTTACAGTCTGAGCATCTAAACTTTTTTTTCTTTTAAGTAGGGATCTCACTCTGTAACCCAGGCTGGAGTGTAGTGCTATGATAATGGCTCACTGTAACCTCAACCCCCCTGGATTCAGGCATCCTCCTTCCTCAGCCTCCTATGTAGCTGGGACTACAGGTGAGTGCCACTACACCCAGCTAATTTCTAAATCTATTTTTTATATGAAAGAAGGAAAGCTGACACTCTGAAGTTCAAAATGAGGATTGAATCACACATTAAACTATTCTTAATGATACAACAGAGAACATAATCTAATCATACCTTATTATGATCTCCTACTTCCAATGCCTGTTGATGTTTTTGGTACAGAGGGTGTCTTCTGTCAGGCTTAAAGTGTGTCTTCTTTTTGACTGGATCTTCAAGTTCAAATGTTGGTGAACTGGTATCCAACAGTTGTGAAATATGTGGCACAAATATGAAAGGCTTAAAAATAGATCTAGAAGCAAGAGTCTTTATTAAATTTCCATGTCAATATGCAAAAAATATTCAGCATTATTCTAAGTCTTCTAAGATTCCTCTAATTTAGAAGTTCCTGTTAATGCTACATATTAAACCTCTCCTGTCATAGTTATTATATCCATGCCTGGCTTCCCTGGGATCTCCTCTGTGGCAAGAACCACACATTATTTAGTCTTGTATTCCCATGAACCTAACAGAGGATCTGACACATAAACACTGTCAGCAAAGTAATTGTTTGCGTTTCCCACTTCAAATTCCATAGCTGAAGGGTAAGAGCAACCCTCAACTTCATAGATTGAGGATTTGGACTTGGGGGGGAACATCAGCACCTGTGATGGCATGGGGATAGCTGAATATGAGGACTATTAACACTTCCTTCCCATAAAAAAAATATTCCATTATGCATGTATGGAAATTGCAGGCTAAAGCCTGAACAGAAAATAAATTTTAAAAATTATTGTCCTATTTGTGCAACAAAAAGTTAGCCTGACAAAATTATCAACATACTAATGATGCTACGCCACCCTGACCATGTGCTGGTTTATAGCATTTTGTGACGTCACCTCTCAGGATCAGGTGTCCCTGTAAAGAAGTGAATGCAAGGAAGGCTGGAGTCTTGAGGCAAAACAGAAACCATGCTTGCAGTGGTCAGGAATTCTCCCTCCATATTAATGCCACTTGGTTTATCTCGGAGAATTTCCATCATTGTTTCAAAAGTTATGTTTCCTAGGGAAATAATTTTTAAAACCATCAAATACATATGCATAAATGTAGACTGCTTTCTCTACTGATAATATTAGTCTTAGTATAAATTAAAAGATTGATCATTTGACAAAATGTATCAACTGCAGTTAGACTAATTCCACTGTCACACAGAAGATATTTTTAATTTTTTTTTTTTGAGTTGGGATCTCACTCTCTCACGTAGGACATAGCTAGAGTGCTTTGGCACAATCACCAGCTCACCACAGCCTCAATCTCCTGGGCTCAGGTGAACCTTATACCTCAGCCTCCTGAGTTGCTGGGACTACAGTACAGGTGGACATTACTACAACCCACTAATGTTTTGGTTTTTTGAAGAGATAGGTCTTGCTATGTTGCTCAGGCTGGTCTCAAAGTCCTGGGCTCAAGTAGTCCTCCAGCTTCAGCACCCCCTAAGTGCTGGATGACAGGAGTGAGCCACTGCGCCCAGCCCACAAAGAAGGCATTAAAAAATATATATATATATATATACATATATATATATGACTGGGCATGGCAGCTCACATCTGCAATCCCAATGCTTTGGAAGGCTAAGGAGAAAGGTCACTTGAGGTTGAGGCTGTTAAATAAATAAAGACCATACTGGGCAACATAGCCAGACCCCGTCTCTACACAAAATTTAAAAAATTAGCAGTGGCTCACATCTGTGGTCCTAGGTACTCAAGAGGCTAAGGCAGGAAGATTGCTTTATCCCTGGAGTTTAAAGTTACAGTGAGTTATGATTGCTCTACTGAACTTCAGCCTTGGTGGCAGAGAGAGACCCTGTCTCTAAAATATATGTGTGTGTACAAACACACACA
This sequence comes from Carlito syrichta, assembly GCF_000164805.1. NCBI lineage: Eukaryota > Metazoa > Chordata > Mammalia > Primates > Tarsiidae > Carlito > Carlito syrichta. The sequence goes on along the minus strand of NW_007252194.1, from coordinate 5,450 downwards.
CACACACACACACACACACACACACACGTATACAAAGTCTGAAAAACATTGTAACAAATAAAAACTTCCTAAGGAAAAAAATCAACAATGCAAAACTACACTCAATGTCCTTACAGAATTCTTCAATACATATTTAATTAGCATTGAACTAATATTATTAACTATTAACTGAATCTGTTCTGAGAATCAAATAGTAGAATACTGTGCTTAGCTTCAAATATTATACAAGATATTCTGTACAAAATAACAAATTATTTTTTCTTTTCTTTTCTTTTTTTTTTTTGAGCCAGAGTCTCACTCTGTTGCCCGGGCTGGAGTGCAGTGGCATGATCATGGCCACTGCAGCCTTGACCTGCTGGGCTGAGGTGATCCTTTTGCCTCAGCCTTCCAAGTAGCTAGGACTCCAGGGGTGAGTGGTCATAACAGTTTTTTTGCTTTAGTGTAGAAATAAGGTCTCGCCAAGTTGCCTAGGTTGGTCTCAAACCCCTGGGGACTCACGCAAGCCTCTCACCTCTGCTTACCAAAGTCCTGGGATTACATTCAAGAGCCACTGTGCCTGGCCCTATTTTTTCAATAATAATTTCTGTGCTTGATATTAATAATCTTATACAAAAATGTGATTTGGAACCTGAACAGAAATGAGGAAGACAAAATACGTTATTGGTTGATGGAATTTGAATATGCACAATTCTGCTGGCCTACTTTAAACGTTTAAATATTTATTGTGTGTGATGAAATATTGGATGTGATTATATTTTATTTCTTCTTTCATGTTTATAGTCTAAAAATTTAAGGGAATTTTTTTGGAACAAAGAGAAAAGTAGGAAAATAGAGAAAAATCTATTTTAACTCTTCAGTAAACATGTGTCCTTGGTTATAAAGAGCATCAGAATTTAGTATCTGCAAGACATAAACAAAAAATGTAAAAAGCCAAAGATACCTTCAGATAGCTCTGCGCCTTGCTGTACACATCCACTGTCAAAGATGTGGCCATGATGTAGCCTATGACAAAAACCTATACTCTTACTCTAGCCAATGTAGTCCTCCAAAAAATAGCCTGCTTTTCTTCTCCCATGTCATTAATTCTCTTCTCCAAAATTTGACTCCTAATCCCTCCTGAATTAAATTCCAATTTTTTCATATTAATACTAAGCTCAAATGAATGACCTCTTCATATCCATCTATAAGCATTCTTGGTCTTTTTTCTATATTGGTCCTACCTCTGTTATTAGATTATACATGCTCTGAAAACAAGGATGGGATTTTTCTCTTTTTTTGTTTTCACTCATTCAACAAATACTTGTTGGGCATCTATTAGATGCTAAGCACTGTCCCAAGCATAGGAGATATATATATGTAGAGAAATATATATACACTATAGATGTAGATACATATCTATGAATATCAAGAAGTGACAGGCCCCTGATTCAATTTCAACTGAAGTAACCACAGTTAATTCAATGAGGATCTTTTCTGAAAAGTTTCAGAATAGTTTAAAAGTTTTTCTTTGAATAAATACAAGAAATTCTCATTATCAGGAGAAAACTGGTACCAGAAAATAGACACTTGAAGTAACAAGGGTGGAGGGGAGGGATGAAAAATCACAATCAGATACAATGTGCACTAGTGGGTACACTCAAAGCCCAAACTTCTTCACCACTATATAATGCATCCATGTAACTAAAAATCATTTGTTCTCTAAAGCCATTGAAATCTTTTTAAAAATTAAAACTAATGAAATCAAAATTTCTTGGTAAATAGTGGAGGAGAAAGGATTTTTTAATGTAAAATAAAAATATTATAGAAATATGTTTATTTAAGCTTATAGGTAACAAAATATAGGTTAAAATGTTAATTTTAACCTCCTGCCTTATCTTCCTGAATAGCTAGGACTACAGGGACATAGCACCACATTCTTAGGAAAAAGAATGAGGTATAATTTTCCCAGCAACATTTTTAAGAGAATACGATTGCATTTGACTTTTGCAGCATGATCGTAAAGATAATTTTTATAGGGTATAGTGTGTGTACCTGTAGTTCCAGCTACTTGGAAGACTCAGGTGGAAGGATCATCTGAGCCCAGCAGGTCAAGGCTGCAGTAGTCGTGAGCATGCCGCTCCAACCTGGGCGACAGAGACTCTGACTCAAAAAAATAAAAATATGGCGAGGATGCAGAGAAAAAGGAATGCTTCTACACTGCTGGTGGGAATGCAACTAGTGCAACCTCTTTGGAAGACAGTGTGATGATATCTGAAAGAACTAGAAACTGACCTTCCATATGACCTAGCAATCCCCCTGTTGGGAATACACCTGGAGGAACTCAAGTCATTCTACCATAAAGATACCTGCACACGCATGTTTGTTGCAGCTCTATCCACAATAGCAAAAACATGGAATCAATCATACTGCCCATCAAAGCTGCACTGGATTAAAAAATGTGGCACAATGGAATATTATGCAGCCATAAAGGACAAACATGGACTTCGCAGCAACTTGGATGAATTTAGAGCCTAAAATACTCCACGATCTATCATAGAAACAAAGAACAGAGTACCATGTGTTCTCACTCATAAGCAGACCTTGAACAATTATCATAATACTATAAGAAAAGGATTGGCAGTAGCGGGAAACTGCCGCGGGGGCGGGGGGATTGGCAGTTGAGGGAAACTTCCAGGGGAGGGAGGGGCACACCTCATCAACAAGGGTACCTGCATAATGAACATTTGTACACCTAATCTGGAACTATATCCCACATCTTTAAAATTAAAATTAAAATAAATAAATATAAATAAAAATCAGTCAACCATGTAAAAAAAGATAATTTTTATTAAAATATTTGAGGAACACAAAAAAATGATAAATGTCTGAGGTAATAGATATCCTAAATACCCTGATTTGATCATTACACATTGTAAGCAGGCATCAAAATACCACAGGCATCCCATTAATATGTACAACTATTATGTATCAATAAAAAAATTGAGTACTTCATCAGTTTCTCAAGTCCCCCTCTTAATCCTTTAATATTCAAGTCATTTTTTTTAAGCACTAAGTCATGTTATCATCCTTACTTTTCTCTTGAGTTGTTAATAGGTTTAACTCTCTACCTATTTTTTATTTGTCAACTGAATCTCAACTGAAAGTTTGGGGTATTTCCCAGCCCTTTTCTTCTTGGTTGTCCCTCAAATCCAATTTTTGTCCCTAAGACCTAGTGAGACTGCCAAAATGTCTATTTTGCTTCTAAGGCTCTTAGCTGCTTTTTTCTTTTTTTTTTATTTAAGAGATGAGGTCTCACTCTGTCAACCAGGCTGGAGTCCAATGGTGCAATCATAGCTCACTGTAGCTCATGAGCTCAAGCATCCTCCCACCTCAGCCTCATGAGTAGCCAGGACTATAGGCACGTAACACCACATCTGGCTAATCAAAACAATTTTTTAAAAAAATTTTGTAGAGACAGGGTCTCACTACATTGCCCAAGCTGGTCTTTAACTCTTGGCCTAAAGTGATCCTCCTACTTTGGCCTCCAAAAGCTCTGGAATTATAGGCATGAGTCACTGTGCCTGGACTTAGCAGCTACTTTCTGCTTGATTTCTCAGTGTCTCATCCTACCTTTGTGCTGCTCAGAAGTCAGTGATTGCTTTAAGGATAAACTGACTTTGAATCAGGCTCTTCTTAAAGTGTAGACAGTGTTTTCTCAGTCTCTGGGATCTAGGCTCTTGGTCTCCTAAATGTTTTGAGTGTTCATCCATGCCATCGAACACCAGGGGTTTTTCCCTCCAGATATTCCAGTTATTCTTTTAAGGTTAGTTTAATACCAGCTACTCCTTTGTAAATGGCTTGTGCTTTTTAGCCATACCACGACACTGATATGTCTCCCATTTATTAAGTACATCAGTCTTTTTTACTCTGAGATGATACCAATTTCTTCATAATAAAGAATGTGGTGGGTCCATATTGTAATAAGTACAGTTTTTTAAAAAAATGTAGTTTCTTCCAACAGATATTTTCAGATACTTTATATGGAAATGTTTAATTATTGCATGAAATTAGTTCTAAAGAAATGTTTAACATGGTTGACTGACCACAGGTTTTTCTTTCTTCTTTCCCAAAACCCTACTATAATGACAGTAAAGGAGGAAAAATAAAACAACTTATAAAAGTACATCAAGCGTGAAACACAAGAATCTCTGAGATGACAAGAAAACACTCACAGCAAGTCTGTACTCAAAATGTGATTTTGGAACATTTCAAATTAACAGTGACTTCCATATAACATAAGCAAACGTTCTGCCCTCAATTAATCATGCAAGCTACCAACTACTTTATGTTGACAGTAGATTTCTACAAGTCTACCATCCTACCCAGTTTTTCCACAATATAGCCATAATTTCAAATTCAAGAAAAACAACTTATTAAATGTATAGATAACTTGTTATGGGAGTAATATCTTTCTGTTAATTTTGAAAAACAAAGGAAAAAAAAAGAGTTCACCTAAGACCAGCCCTTAATAATAAACTAAATAATAAAGCAAAAGCCTACTGTCTACACCTATCTATCAGGCACATAGCTTCAACACCTAGGGAGCTTGAAAAGTGATTCACATCTAAACTCCTATAAGTGGCAAGTTTTAATAAAAAACAGTGTCAGAACCATAACACTGTGATAATATAGGTATTAGGAAAATATTTTCTGTATTCAAAACCTACAATTCTCAAAATGAA